>NC_081760.1:24437781-24737781 GCF_963082965.1 Carassius carassius
TTCTCCTCTTCAGCTGGGAATGAAGAACAGGAAGGTTTGGCCGCAGTGAAGAAGATTCAAAAAGAGTTAAATCAGGTAAAAGGTCAAATTCTTTCAAAGTTAAATGTCTTTAAAGGGTTGGGGAGGAGACTTCTCCTTGAGGTGATGATTTACTCTGCCGTGACAGGATACTGCTTAATTTGCAGCTAAACAGGATCATCTTTCTTGCCATGTTTGGATTGGCGTGTTTACTGGAAGAATGTGTGAGAGCAAGCAGAAGAATACCAAGAGAGAGATGTTTGATGATTGTGTTCGCTGAAGAACCATAACCTCATTGTAATGCAGATGGGTTATTGAAAGCCACAGTTCGGATGAAGGCACGCTTGCCTCCCTGTGGTATCCACCCCACCCCCCTGTGGTTGTTCAATTGCTAGGCGAGAACAGTCCCGACGGTTTTCACTTCTAGCTTTCATCATAGGACTATTGAAGTTGAGAAATAATGCACTAGAGGGAAGCTGTCTTTCTACCCTCATCTAGTGTCAGTTTGTCTAAAACCACCGTAACCTTACATACCTATTTTGAAATTGGTCTTTGTTCAGAGCGGAAAACAATACTGCGAAGATGTCAGGTGTGTTAACAAGAGCTGAGTCTTTCAAAATAAGCAATAGCTTGGCTGGAGGTCTGTTTGCGTGCGTGTACGTGTGTGAGCCTTTACGCTCAGCACGATCTGTCACTGTACTTCTCGAAGCTAATGGCTACAATCACCTAATGAGGGTTAGACATCACATCCAGTTAAACGGAGGTGGTGTTTTAGGAAAATGGACTGAGCTGACAAAGATAAGATGTAATTATAATGAGCTCAGACTGCTGTATAGGAAAGTTAAAGTCATGCAGCCATCTTATTTAAGATGTTTACAGCTGTTCAGTTGGACAGTCTTAATTTTGCCTGGGCTATTTAAAACAAATGCTGTACCAGGATGATGCTGGTTTAAAGGCAATTGGTGTGGTCAAAGAAGTCACATTTAAAAAAAAAAAACTTTTCTTTAAATGTTTGGCTATTTAAGTTGTAGACACTGTTACAGCAATAAATTGATTTAGGAACACAGTTCTTGCATAACAGCCTGCATAATGAATATGATATGGCAATTTTAATGTCAGTTATATATATATATATATATATATATATATATATATATATATATATATATATAAATCACTATTACAATATCCTGGTACATAAAATACTTTACTAAAAATGATATACTGTCAAAAAGTTATTGTTATTGTAAGAAATGTTTCTTGAGCAGCAAATCACATGACACTGAAGACTGGACAGTTAGGCCTATTTAAATCAAATAATTGTATCCCTAATGAGACTTTTATTATCAACCCCAAACTTTTGAATGGTAGTATACCAGTTAAAATGTTGGCAGGCAAAATCTCAGCTATTTGCTAAACCAGGCCACCAGGAAAAATAATGCTTACTGTGTAGCCCTAAATGAATTGAATTTTGTTAGCTTTGAATGTTCCCAAGCTCAATTGAAATGATTGAAGCACCAAAACGGCACTAGCCAAGCTCATCACGGGGTCACGCTGACCCTTTACTCTGCGGCTCCAGAGATAGTGTCCGTCTTAGACAGATAGAGCTGAGTGACTGATTCAGGGCAGAGCACTGCTGGCAGACACACTCGTCCCACACTGATCCGCTCTCCTCTCTCGTGTCCTGACAACACAAGGCAGACGTGCAGAGCTGAGCCATGGCAGGCGGCAATACACCCTGTCAATGCTTTATGGTTTCAGTCACTCTGGATGGGCGGACAGTTATGTTCCCTAGGCTGTTTTCCGCCCATCCTCTGCTTGTCTTCTTTCTCTGTGCAGCTGCCGCGGCTCCGGCTCTGTGGTGTGATTTGCGAGTGACGAGGCCTTTGTAGTAGTTTTCAGAAAGCGTCTGTGTCAGGTGTTAGATGTGGTCATGGAGCCCGCCATAATGACACGCACCTGCAGGGTTTGCTGTAGCTGTTTGACCAAGATCTGCTGGAATGTGACATACATATTGTATGGCCATCAAATGTCTGTTTAAATATCTGCTCCTCTACTTTGCATAGATTAGCTGCGTCTCAATTCACATATTCTCTTAAATAGTATGCAGGATTAGTGTGGAATAAATCATAGTGCTTTAAAAAAAGTATTCCGAAGGTGCTTGTTTAGTATTCTATTCCCAGCGGATTGTGCTCACTTTTTGGGCTAATATTGTCTATAAACGTTGTACTATGCAAATCGTTCCCTTTTGCTTTTTTCCAGTGTTTGAAATGCATCAAGGAATGTGGTTCTTTTTATGAAATAAAGGTTTTTGCCAGACATAACAGGGCCCAAAGTTCCACTTTTGATTCATCTCTCTGTAATAACCTGTTCCAAAATTCTTGAAGACCATCCAAGTCCTTCTTAACAAACATGATGTGAGCATTCTTGGAAAGGAAATGTTTCTGCCTTGCTGCTCTGCCATGGATCTATTTTTGACCAGTGTCATTCTGATGTTAACTGAGTAATGCTGAGCAATAATTGGCTGTTGTTCTGGTGTTTTTTGTGACTTCTTGGATTGGCAACTATTTCAAACATTCTCCATTTAATGACATTGCTCTGAATGTGGTTTGTTAAATTTTGATTCCACCCAGTGAAATCTTTCACCCAGTCTTTTGAATAACAGTAAAGTGTTTCTTTCAAATTATTTCACTAATTTGAATCTTGTCACCTGATTCTACTCTGTCCTTGTGGTCAATGTCTCGCATTCCAAATTGAGCAATCAGTATGTGCCCCTTTGTGCATTTGTCCAGAAGATTCTTGTTCACAAATGAGATACCTGATTCTTCTGTTTTTGTTCATGAATGAAAAATCGAATTCAGACTTAAAGTAGCAACTACTTTATTGAAGGTGGAAACTTCTTCATTTTATCAAATATGTAATTTTGACTAAAAACATAGTACTAGTTGTGTTCTTTAATCTAATGCAAGAGAACAGCATTTAATTCAAATAGAAATCTTTTGAACATTTTACATATATTTACTGTTTCTTTCAATCGATTAAGGTGACCTTGCTGAATAAAAGTAGTAATTTCTTTAAGAAACTGTTTCTTATAAAACTTTGGAACAGTGTTGTTTCATGAATTAAAACATTAGAAAATAACTGTTAACCAAGGATGCACAGTTTTTCAGTCTGGCTCTCATGAGATCACCTTGAGATTTGGTTTGGTGATCACACTGCACATAGTGTGACCCATTAAATGTAAACAAAAAAAAAAGATTATGAATTTTTAATTGTATTAATAGTATTAATGCACTTTATTTAGTTGTAAAAAAGACCCCACAGGTTATATTCATGTGTTATTTATAAACAAAAAACAAACAAAAAAATCACGCTTCTTGAAAAAATATCTAGAAACAACATTTTCATAATATGTGCAGTATTTAAAATAATAATAATAATAATAATAAACTCATTCTATTTCAGCTAGTTGCCAATAAAACATTTATCATTTTCTTAACTTAATGTGCTAAAATAACTAAATAAAAATAACTAAATAAAATAAGAACTATTGACATACATATATATATATATATATATATATATATATATATATATATATATATATATATATATATATATATATATATATATTATATAAGACAAACACATAACGTAATTATGAAAACTGGAACAAATCCAAAATTAAAATGTTAAATATAAAAACTAAATAAAAATGTAAAAGTATTTGGATGATACTGAAATAACAACTATTAATGACCCTCAATACTAGTTATTATGTACTCAAACTGAATTGTTCATTGTAAACTACCTATTAACCTCTATGTAATTATCAGTAGGTAACGGTGAGAGTTTATTGTGCTACCTGTTGATAGCCAGCTGGCAGCTGATTTGAACAGCAGACGTCTGCACAGTCAGAACCTACACAGAACCGTCTGGTTCCTCACCAGTGGAGTCAGTGTCAGTGTTTGGGAAAATGTCTGCTCACTGAGGAATCGTTGCAGTGGTGACAGCACCCTACTGCCTGATGTAATTAGAAAGACGCCCCAGCATATGCCAAAACACATACACACTGTCTGTCAAAGGTTCACAACAGTTGTCTACAACAGGTAAAATATATATGTATATATATATATATATATATATATATATACATATATATATTAATCTAATTTGTAATGCAGGTTTTTTTTTGCCTTTTTTTTGCACCTGGGTTTCAAAGAGCTTTTGTGCAGACTCTTTAAACTCTTTCCAGGTCATCTCTTTCTGCATGCCCTGAGGTTGGTGAATGGAAAACAATTTAATAGTAGGGCAATAAACATATTTCCCTTCTATGCCAGGAAAGCCTGTGTGCATGTGAGGACAGTTTGGACCCTGCTTCACGTCCATTTTACAAAATCTGCACAAGTGACCAACATGTTCAGTTTTAGGCCTTTTGCGTTTTTGCTGTCTTCTCTCCTCCGCCCGTTTCTTTGTGTCCTCAAGTTCACTCTTAAAGAACTCCATTTCCATCAAGTTTTGGAATGGCATTCTGGGGTTTGTTAGTCCTTAATCACTGTAAGCATTCTAAGCATTTGTGGAACAGTAAAAGTACCTGACAGGGCCTTGCTGATTAAAAAAATACAAAAAATTTGGACAGAGGAACCATCTTCAGCTGTCCACAAGCAAGACAAGTCTTTTGTTTGTTTCTTTTTCTCCTGCTCAGGTTGCTGCTGCTGCTGCCACTCGATAATACAATTCTCTCAATGGTCTCATGAGTGTGGTCAGAGCAGGTGCTGGTGGGTTTACATCCACAGGCTTCATTGCTACCACTAGCACTCTGGTTATTTTACTACCTGCTTTAAAAGCTTTTCGTTGTTTAATGATAAACTGGTGTCCACTTTGCTTGACATACTGTGAACTGTGCAGTTCTGTGTACGAATGGATCATGCTGTTTTGATCAGTGGAGCAACCATTGCTGCATACTCCTGAAGATGACCTTCTTCCCATGGTGTTTCTTAAGCAATTTGTCAATGAGCTCTGCGTTTGTGGTCCAGTACAAACACCCTGCCACCAGTCTTCACAGGTACAGTATGGGTCGCAGGCAAGGCCAGCATAGGCAGAGGTGGCATATATGTAGTTCCTATACAGAGGGAAAAATGTAATCAGTATCTGCATTCTGAAAATTCTGATTGAGGCTCCACATGGGAACCATGATATGAGGAAAGCGAGGGCACAGGCTGTGTGCCAGTGGGGTCTGGAAAAGTTTAACATTATTTAGTTTAATGTGTAAGGAACCAGATTTTCTGCAGGTTTTATGAAGGTAAAGTTAAGACCTTTTTATAGGACTAAGTAAATCAAATTTGAGAAACAAATGAGAAACACGAATATGTTCTGTAAATGTAAATGTCTGAAGAGAAACACGAGTTATATTAACTTCATACAGATATTCATATTTTTTTCATTCATTTTATAAAAACGCACTGAAACTCTCTGCTCCCAGACACTATATGGAAATACAGTATAGTATACGTTTAGGTCATGCTGCAAAAAAAAAGTTATTCCTCCATATTTTTGTATTGTTTTTCTATTAAATAAAGATACTTTTACTGGAGATACAAAATGACATGAACATAAATTGATTTTGTGATTAAAACAAGAACTAATATCTGTCACTAGGCAAAAGAGTTACCTTAATTTAATGAACAAACTAATAAAAAGGAAGTTTTTATTAGAAGAACTCATTGACAAATATTTGTTATTGTTTTAAATATAACCCATTTAATTTTATTACATTTTTTAAGACTTCATTTTACATTTGCATTATAAAAAAATATCTTGATTGAAAGATGTTTGATATTTGTATTGGAATACAAGACAAAACAGAAGAGATTCATTCACTTTTTGCTATGCTCTGATTTAAAACTTTCTTAAGGCATTCATTTGTGTAAGGGTAAATAAAGACATTTTAAGATTTTAAAACCTGCAGAAACCTTTTTGTGAATGGTGTTATTAATGTGTCAAATATTTACCTGTATCTGACTGAGGATCTGCTTGGGTACCAGAAAAAGATGATAGCAAGTGCACAGGGAGTGTACAAACAGTGCTCTCTACAAGAATATCAAAATAGCAATATTACAAAAAGCAACAATTCTATTGCAGATACAAATAAACACACACACACACACACACATGTATATATATATTTATACAACCATGATGTTACTATCAGTGTTGTGCATGAACGCGTTCAATGAACGACGTTCACTGAACGCGTTCATATTTTCGCCGAACGCTGAACTGAACGAATCACTTTTCATACAATGAACATGAACAAGAGTGGCGCTCACTCTGGCAGGAATGAACAGCACGCGCAGTTCACGTTCACGCTCATTTGAAAAGTCAGGTTTTACCAGGGCATAATTTGAGCCGGAACATGTTCCCGACACCTCCGACATTGGATCCGGCACCTCCTGTGTCACTAAAATTAATTGCCTAAATGAAAAAAAAAAAAGTACTGTTTGTGTAGTGTTCAATGTTTGTGACACATGACTTGCGCACTTGTTGTACTAGTTGAGATTGCTGTTAGCCTCGATCGTTTCACGCAGGGGAAAAATGTCAAAAAGACAGGAAAGTTTGCTTTTTCAACTTTTTCAAATATGCTGTACAGTCAGATCCCAAACAAGCAAAAATCGTTTTCGCTGATCAAAAAGGAGACCACGGTGGACACAGTAGCCTAGTATCGATATCTCGTTATTTCGACATAATAAGGGGACATTCTAATCTGCATTAAGCCACATTAAGCGTTCTTATAATGGTTTTCTATGGGAGGAAAATGGTCAAGCCCAAGCTAATTTGACATTACAGTACATGACTACTTTGGTCTGGTTTACATAGTTACTGCCGTTCAGAATATGCTGGATTTTTGTCAGTAGACTGATCTTTTCCCTATGAACCTGAATATACTTTTTTCAAGTCCTGGGTAATTTGGTTCATGCTGGCTAAATAAAAGTTTCACTGAACATACAGTATACCTTGACTGCACCTTGTATTTTCCAATTTCTACATATCATGATTACACATTATTTAAGGGGTAAATATATTCTCTATCTCAACATTATTTTTCTCCTGGCTATAATAATTGTCTCTTGTTTATTGGTACAATAATTTTGATTAGTTTTGGAGTGGCAGTGATTTGCAGCTGGTAATGGATGGTAAAGAGGTTCTATTGAGTAAGATAGTGGCCTATCTTAAAAAGAATTTAACAAATGAACGTGAACTAGTTCGTTTTTAGATATGTGAACTTAGTTCATTTAAAAAAAAAAGAACTATGAACATGAACTAGTTCATTATCATCTGTGTGAACTGAACTTTGAGCTAGTTCTTTTTAAGTATGAACTGGCACAACACTGGTTACTATTGTAAAACTGTAGTAGTCCTGCTGTTTTTGGCAGATTGATATTCATTTACAATTTCATGGCTGTACTGCAAATATAATGCCCAAATTAGGGCTGTCACGATATTAGATTTTTCCTATCACGGTTATTGTGGCCATAAAAATTCACAATATCGATATATCATGATATCTATAGAAACCTTGGGGGAAAAGATATCAGTCAAATATTTTTTTTTACTTTGTTTATTGAGTTTTTCTTTTTCCCCCAACGAACATAAGGATACTGATATATGCAGGGCACAAGACTCTGGCTTTCTCCGTCTTCTTTGAAGCTCCTATGAAATTACAAGAGAGAAAATACTGTCAAGTTCAACAGTATGATGAATAAATATTAATGGTAACACTTTACAATAAGATTTCATTTGTTAACATTAATGTATTAACTAACATGAATGAACAATGAACAATACATTTATGACACAATTTATTAATCTTTGTTTATGTTAATAAATATCAAGTCATTCATTGCTCATGTTAGTTCACAGTGCATTAATGTTTACAAACAAAGTTTACTAATGTGATTTCAGCATTAACGGTAATAAAATGTAAACTGATGTCAGATAAATTATCTTACCTTTGATAGATGTGCTGGGAATGCGTTGAATTTAACAACCATGGCAGATCGCCACTGTGTTCTCTTTTTCTTCTTCTTCTTCTTTTATTGTTTATTACTTTTCATTTTCCGAGTAATCATAAGAATGACGAATTCAAACTTCCCGGGGTGCCAAACACGGAGGGCGCAATGAGGGCGTAGGCAGCAAAAAGAATACTGCATCCATAATGGTTCAGCACTACCAGAATGAAGAATTAATGTGAAATGGTTTAGGGACGTTTAGCTAAAGAATCCCTGACCACTTCTTTTATCTCTGTCCTTTATTGATCTACTCCATCTCTTCCTGACTTGACACGGGGAGATAAATCTTATCATCCTGTCCAATATCCATCTACCGTCTACATTTTCGTAGACCTTTCGGAGACCAACCCGGCTGACAAAACCCCGTGTCTCAGCCAGAGCTGTCACTTACCCAGGGGTTATTCTCTATCAGTCATCCTCTCTCAGGAGTGTGTGTCTGATTTACTGGCAACCTTCGAAGATGGAGAAGGGGGGAAATGTCTTTGTTGGTACTTGAAATTGGCGGTTTGCCAATCACTGTGTCCTCCAGCTGGCACTGTAACTCTGGTGCCAAGATTACCTCATTACCACACTCTTTGGCACATCCAAACTAAAAATTATGAGAGAAAGAGCAAATAAGGATGAGACAGGAATATTCTTTGGTGGGCCGAATCCCCAGATTAACTCACCTCTTATAAAGCAGACCTGTTGGTCTGGTGCCATCAGGAAACAGCACTCATGAGTTCTGCATGGGCTCTTGTGCTCATTACTGCAGCTCAGATTCTTAATCAGAATGGAACATCTGCAGGCATCTCTGTCCAGCAGTGCTCTGAGACACATGCCAGCGATCAATCATGCCAGAACTGCCACCAACTGAAGGCCTTTGAGGAAGTCTGGATTGAAAAACAGAGCAGAAATACATGGACAAAACTTGCCATCATAGAGTTTCTGTAGGCTTCTGATTTTGAAAGAACAGCATGATTGTTGGTTGTGGTCTCTCGTCAGGAACCATCAAAAGGTGTATTTACGTGTAGCCCTCTTTACGAGAACCAAACTAAGACTCCTTTAAGAGGATATGGACCAAAAAGTGAACCATGTGCAGATCTCCCAGGTCAGCTTAAGCTGTAACAGGGTCCATCAGTCACCTAGCCTGCTTGCAATATAGCAGGAATTAACCTTTGTAATATTATATTGAATATTTGAGTAAAATTAGGGCTGTTAACTTATTATTATTGATAAAATTAATTAAACAACCTTTGCATGTTTCAGCATATTTTTTTTTACAATTTTTTTTACGAATTTATTGTATTTCAATAATTATTTAATGTATTTTTTATCAAGTTTTTGGTGAACATAAGACACTAATTAAAAAATTTCACCCCCAATTGCAACCCAAAACTTTTTTTTTCAGAACATTTGACCAATTCTCGATTTTATACTATTTTTAACAAGTCAACTTAAAAAAGTAACTACAACATGATTCAAGTAACTTTTTCTTTATTGACCCTCCAATAAACCCGCCAATTGACACATTTGACCTGCGCTCGTGTCTCTTGCAGAATCTCATACATGAAATGGCATTCTAAAAACACCGCGCTCAATTTAAAAGAAGTTCAACCACCACGTTTTTTCCTATTCCACTGTCTGCGTCGCATCTTCGTCAACACAAAATCCCATTATGTGTGAATGGCACTAGTGATATATTCTACTTGTGGTCCTTTACAGAGCATGTCACACATGAGCCGACAGTGGGTGGATCATTCTTTTCTCTTTACTGTTAACATTGGCATATTGTCAAAGTGTCTAATCCTAAAGTTTAGTAATATTTCTATTCAAAATCGTGATTCCTTGATTTATAAAAAATAAAACTGTGGTAAAACATAAAATTCAAATTAATCAATAAAATCGTAAAAATCGCCCATCCCTACAAACTTGTATAATGAAGTAAATGATGATGTACTATCCCTTTAATGTACTTTCACCCAGCATTAAAGATTTTCTGGTTAAACCTTCAAATATGAAAATGCAGTGAACAATGTGCACTTTGTGTTGAGTATGCACATACTTCACATACCAATTTGTGGCAACCGTTCTTAGACCTCTGAAACTAACCAAGTGTAAAAACACCCTAAGAAGCACATACTTAATAGATCCTTGTTGACATTATTTTAGTGGAAAAGAAAGCCTGAAAGACAATATAAAACTGTCATACATGCGACTTCTACGTAAGCTTTAGTCATCTTTTTTGCCTCAAACCATAAACTTCCTCTTATATATGCACAACACAGAGAGAAACCTAAGGGAGGGCACACTACATCATTTAGGTTCTGCCCCATGAGCATGTCCTGATATATCACACACAGACTCATACATACTCAGCTGTATTTCACCCTGCTGCCCTTTCATTCTATGAGACATGACACACAGTGTCACCACAAAGAGACATCACTCTTCCTGTTTATATCCCCTCTGTCTTATACTCTTTCAGCCTATGGTGTCATAAATTCACATCATTTAATGTGTGCGAAGAGTGAAACTTAGGAGAGTCAATGACTTTTATAGTGTTCTCGTGAAACAGACTGTGTGGTACAAAGTAACATTTTCTGACTTGGTAAGGCTATAATTACCACTGGTTTCATTAAAGTTAAATCTGAGTAAAACATCATTGTTTGAAGAAAAAAATAAAGTAGGACTGGGTGTTGATTACATTTTCCAGTTATTGAGTGGATGGAGGCTGGTCTGAACATGAGCTAAAAAAACAGGCGTTTATGCACACAATAATTATTGAAAAATGATTTCACAGAATTGTTATCATTTACAGATTAAAATGATGCAGACATGGTAAAAAATAATAATAAAACATGCATAAATGAATCATTCAGCCGTTCAAGATCAATAACTTGGAAATATAATTTTCATTTCATGTCAACTTTAAATTCACTCAAAAAGGAGCATTTTAACCTAGTGAAGTCACTAGTGAAACTAGTCTATCATAGCTTGTCACTTTTGTGCATGATAAGCTGTCTAAGAAGATTCTGTTATTTGGGTATGAATGAGTAGTTTTTGTAATGAAGGGTTGCCAGTCAGAATGGCATTTCACACTCTAAACTGGGGTAGCATCAGACGATTAATGTAATGTAGTGGGTAATTGCTGTAATTGTGTATCTATAATTAGTTTAATTATGTGGTTGAGTACTCAGCACTGGAAAGGTGCAAGCTGTGCCAAAGAGCTGAAAGGAATAGACACTCACATTTTATTACTGGTATGAGAGCTTTGCTTTTAAGTCACCACTGAAATGGTATGTAATTGTAAGTCTTAAAGGGAGGGCCAGACAGACAATTTTTTTTCTGTTTTTCTGATAAATAGATCTGATGCTGCAAGGCCCTATTATCTTGAGTTTCCATACACCTCTGCTGCCATCTGAATATCTTCACTGCACCTGGTTTTCTCATAACCTCCTGCCATCCCATTCTCCCCTTCCCTTCATTATTTTATTCTGGGCTGATCTCATGGATTGATAGCATTCAGGTCAAGAGCACCATAATAGGCCCAAAGGTCTTTCCATCCATACAACCAATTTCAATCAGCCAGAGATGGGCTATAAACCTTAAGGGAGTGGTGCTGTTTATCACAGTAAATCTCAGAAATTAGGACGCCTCGAGGATCAGAGAGGTATTAATAAATAACTGCATAACTTTTTATTAAATGCAGTAATACTGTCTAACTAAGTTCTGGGTTCTACACTGTAAAAAAAAAACAGTTGCGTCAACTTAAAAAAATAAGGCAACTTATCGCAAGCACTTTTTTTTGAGTAAACTTAACAAACGGGGACTAAAGTCCACCCAGCTTAAAATAATAACTTAATACCACAAGTTGTCACAACATAAATAGTCATGTTAACCTAAAAAATATCAGAACAAAATTTTTGTTTACTGAACACAAGGCCTATTATCTATAAGCATACACAATTTTAAAGTGAAAAGTGACATGACATTCAGCCAAGTATGGTGATCCATACTCAGAAGTCATGCTCTACATTTAACCCATCCAACGCACAAGCACACGACAGTGTTCATCATTTATGCTGCGGCACCCAGGGAGCAGTTGGGGGTTCGGTGCCTTGCTCATATTGCCAGCCCAAGTTTCAAACCCACAACCCTAGGTTTAGGAGTCAAACTCTCTAACCACTAGGCCACGACTTTATATTGTTCAAATAGTCTAAATGAATAAAAGACCATAACACGGGTCAAATAACTTTTTTTAATGTTAAACGTTTGTGTCCAAAGCACAAGGACATACCAAGTCTCGTATATTAACTTCTTTACTCAATGCATTTTACACAGAACTCAACACATGGTACAGAAAGCATGTTAAATAAATCCAGTGTTAATTATACCTTTATATGTTAGCAGTCTTGTGGCATGAAGTCACATGTATTTAACATTTTTGTTTGTTTTTAAAGGGACTATTACGTGAAAATTACTATATTGCGCATTTTAACATCAACCTAATCCACTGGGCAAAGTTACGTCCAATGGACGTCTTTTTATGTCTTTGCAGACGTTGAAAAGACATCCACTAAGGAGACGGAATGTTTTTAAGACGTCTTTTTTTATAGACGTCCGATATAGATGTTCACAGATTCTCCTTACAAGGTTCTGTGACTTTATTTCTGTCAGACATCTAGAGAAGCTCTTATTGAGAATTAACAGAGGTTTAAATGTTGATACTTGATTCATTTGAAGTCACCATTGTGGTGGACAGTAACGGAGTAGCTTTACTTCGTTACTGTACTTAAGTACATTTTTCAAGTATCTGTACTTTACTGAAGTAGTTTTATTTTGAGTAACTTTTACTTTTACTTCACTACATTCCAAAGCATAAGATTGTACTTTTAACTTCACTACATTTCATAAAACATATCGTTACTCCCTATAATATATCATGTGCTCCGACACGCAGAAGCGGTGTCTGATTCATCATGAACGAGTCTTTTCAAAATAAACTTTTGAATCGGATCGCAAATCGCACGATTCGTTTACGAATTAGAATTATCCGACTCAGTGTTGCCAGACATACGATAATTATTGTATTTGTATGATAATTTTTATCTCTGTACGATGTACGATCAATAATGAAAATAATCCTGTAATGTACGATAATTTCAGATTTTTATGAAGATTTAATTGAAGGTAGTTGCAGTCATAGGGCTTCTTTACTCATACGCGAAATCGGCTCATTACAGACACTCTAAATGCGTTCGTGTGCACCTCAGAGGAGGTTGCCCTGCTTTAAAGCCAACGAGCACTAGTTGCGGTCCATGACAGCAAGAACCCCTTCAACATCTGGCAACACGCAGTCTTCCAATGACAGCGGCTTAGATGTGGAGTTAACTGCACCACGCCACAACAGCTAAATTGCGCCTACACTGGACGCAACAGAGCAAGTGTTAAAAATAACTTTAATATGTTTTAATATGCGCCGCGAAGCAGACAGTCACTGAAAATAATGGGATAGTATTTTGTTGCACTGCTTCCGTCCAACCATACGCCTAGTTATCTATTGTGATAATTTGCATGTCGTGTCAAAATGTTGTTGGTTTAGAATAGATAAATAACTCTTTTGACTCATGTACGATAATTTTCTTCCAAATACGATAATTTTGAACTTCTGGTACGATACTTGGACATTTCGAATCTGGCAACACTGATCCGACTGCAGCTGTTCTGGAGTCGACCACTCACTGATTAAAATGAACCGTTTAGTGCGGGCCACTTCTGCGCGTCGTCACGAAAGCTTATCTTTTTCACGTGTTTTAAAATTACCACTTGTCGATTTAAACATTAAATCATCCAAACACAAGACACGAAAAGAGTAGCTGGTTACTCGCACGCTGTGTTCGGTGCGAACCGAGCTGTCTTCTGCGAAGTTCTCCTCGAAGTCCCTCCTGCACCTGAACGAACAAATACAAATCGCAGTTTGAACAAACAAAAAGATGTGAAAGAGCCCAATTCAGCACCCACTGTGTTCTGGTGTTCAGGGCTCACGCAGAGAGAGGCGTCTCACTTGAACACTGAATCTGCTTTTTTTTTGCTCTTGTGTCGACAAATACATACAAAATATGTCAAAATACCCGCCTTGGAAATTATGCTCGAAAAATCAGTTCCCTTTCGAGAGTACTCTCGTACTGCGTAAGCTAGCTTACACTATGGGAAAAGGTCCCCTTTTCTCGAGAATATGAAGCCAAAAATTATCCTTAATTTTTAAATAATGTAAAACGCAGTGCTGCAGCACAGCAGACCCAAGCGAAGCGGCTCGCGCGCTTATTGGCTGTGCTGCGGCAACTGCAGCAACCTATGGTGAGGCGGCGGAGAGGAACGAACCAATGGGGGCGCTTCGCGCCCATTGGATGTCAAAGCGCGCCAAAATAGGCGTGGCTGGAACTATATAAGCCACCGCTTCACCATAGGGATCAGATTTCATCTCCTTCAGCGATCTCACCTGCACTTCGCTGTCTTCTCCGGAGAAGCCTCTACACGCCGTCGAAAAGCCTCTCAGCGGGATAGCACTGCAACGCAGATCTGAGGACGCCGGCTCGTGCTTCATCTCGACCCCGCCTTCAGCACTCGCTTCCTGCTGCGCCATCCGGCGTGACTATATCCTTTACAAAGCTAGTGTGTTTGCCGCTGCATCACACTTTTTTCTCCAGAATTCGAGGCGTTGTTTCAAATGCCTCTGCCCAGCGAGGACCGCCACATCATCTGTGTCTCCTGCCTGGGCCGCGAGCATGCTGAGAGCGCACTCTCCAAGGGCGGCTGCCCTGAGTGCGACAACATGGCTATATCGACCCTGCGGGCTCGATTAGCTCAAACCAGCCACGATGCTCCACCCGCTCCGCCTCTTCTCTCTCAAGTGCCGCGTAAGAAACGCCGCGATCAGAGAATGCCTGAGCACACTGCTACACGCGAGCTCACGCCGGAACACTCCCCGCGTGCCTCGTCCGCTCTCTCTCCTTCGCCTGTCCTCTTCGTGGACGAGCAGCGCCAGTCCCTGCTCACCAGCGCCCCCTTCTCCTTCGGAGCGCCTGAGGCGGAAGAGGACAGACACGACAGCCTTTCTCTCGCCGCGTCCAGTAGTGAGGAATGGTCGGGCTCCATTGCGGACCCCCCCCCTCTACAGCACCCAGCTGCACCGGACAACGCGCTGATATCGACGCGGAGCTTACTCGCGTGCTTACAAGGGCTGTCAGCGACCTTCAGCTCGACTGGTCTCCTCCAGACGAGCCCGCTAAAAGCAGGCTGGACGAATGGTTCTTGCAGGGGCGCCCTTCGGCCCCTCCGCAAAGAAACGCCCCCTTCTTCCCGGAAGTTCACGATGAACTCACGAAGTCGTGGAAAGCCCCATTCTCCGCACGCTTGAAGACTTCTGTCTCGTCAGCGCTCTCCTCTGTCGACGGCGCCCGAGACCACGGTTACGAGAGCCTCCCCCCTCTCGAGGAGGCTATTGCTGCACACCTCTGCCCGCCCTCAGCCGCAGGATGGCGGTCGAAGCCTGTGCATCCATCCAAGCCGTGCCGCACCACCTCAGCTCCCGCTGGCCGAGCTTACACCTCCGCTGGTCAAGCTGCTTCGGCTCTACACACCATGGCTGTGCTGCAGGTTTTTCAGGCCAGACTTCTCCGTAACCTGGACGAGTCTGCCCCAGATACCTATGACTTTAAAGATCTCCGCAGCGCTACTGATCTAGCCCTGCGTGCGACAAAGACCACAGCACAAGCGATCGGCCGAAGCATGGCAAGCCTCGCTGTTTTAGAGCGACACCTCTGGCTCACGCTCACGGAGATGAAAGACGCTGAAAAATCCGCCTTTCTTGACTCTCCTATCTCGCCTTCCGGCCTCTTTGGCCAGTCGGTTAAGGGTTTCGCTGAACGCTTCACTGAGGCTCAGAAAACGTCACAGGCAATGAGACACTTCCTGCCGAAACGCTCTAGCTCAGCTGCGGGACGCCGTAGAAATGCGCCGCCCCCTCAGACCTCGAAGCCATCGCAGCCAGACTTACAGTCTCGCCCAGCGACCAAAACCCAGCACCGCTCTCGCTCTACGAGCCGCAAACCGCCAGAGAGACGGGGACCTCGGCCCAGGATTGTGCTGAACCCCGAGCCTCCGAAGCCCTCCTGACCTTCGGGCTGAAAAGACCGTGGTTAAGTCCCGCTGCGGCCGGACCACCACACAAGAAACCTCACATGCTTCCTCCAATCCCCTCACTAAAGGTGGTTGGAGATGTCTATACTGCAGTAAACGAGCCTGTTACGATGCACGCACGCCTGCACACAAACGCCGTTTTCACGGCGACCTCAATAAAGCACAAAAAGAGCTTTTTCTATGTAGGCAGTGTGCCCACTACACAGTACGCACCCCTACATGTATACACACTCCCCCAAGTGTCACAAAGACACACTCGGGTCTCCTTTCATGCCCACCTTCCCGCTCGCGCCGGAGGTGCTCTAAATGTAGCGCGCGTGCCCACTTCTCAGTGCGCAACCCTACAAATAAGCGCTGTCACCACAGTGTCACAAGCACAGCATACTCGAGCTACTGGTCCCCTCATAACAGGCGGCCAGTGCCCGAAGCACATTCAACCCATAGCCGCACGAGCCGCTGCATGGCAGGCCATCACCGGCATATCAAATTGGGTTTTGAATATAATAAAACGAGGTTACTCGCTCCAGTTCGCTCGCAGACCGCCGCGCTTTCGCGCCGTGGTCGAAACGAAAGTGAAAAGCGAAATGACACACGTCCTTCGCGCCGAACTGATAAACCTTCTTGCAAAAGGGGCGATAGAAACTGTCCCCCCTGCGCAGCGCGAGTCAGGCTTTTACAGCCGCTACTTCCTCGTACCAAAAAAGGATGGCGGTCTCAGACCCATCCTAGATCTCAGACGTTTGAACAAAGCGCTTATGACGCGATCGTTCAAAATGTTAACTACCAAACAAATACTCGCGCAAATTCGCCCGAGGGATTGGTTTTTCTCAGTGGATCTGAAAGACGCTTACTTTCACATTCAAATAGCACCCCATCACAGGCCATTCTTGAGATTCGCCTTCGAGGGGCAGACTTATCAGTACATGGTTCTTCCATTCGGCCTCTCCGTAGCGCCCCGTACGTTTACACGGTGCATGGATGCCGCTCTCGCACCCCTGAGAATGCGGGGAGTGCGAGTATTGAACTACCTCGACGACTGGCTAGTTTTAGCCCATTCCGAGGAACTACTGACGACACACAGATCCTGGATCCTCAGCCATTTAGAATGCCTGGGTCTCACGATCAACACTGTCAAGAGCGCTCTGTCTCCCAGCCAGAGGATTTCCTTTTTGGGGATAGACATAGACTCTGTGACATGTACAGCGCGTCTGACGTCACAGCGCGCTCTCACTATTCAGCATCTAGCCGTGTCGTTCAAAGCCGGGTCTCTTTACCCGCTCAAACGGTTTCAGGAAATGCTAGGTCTGATGGCATCAGCCTCTGCGGTTCTCAAACTGGGCCTGCTGCGCATGCGCCCACTACAGCGCTGGCTGAGAGACTGTGTTCCAGCGCATCAGGGTGACCCACGGCTGCATCACAGCTCTGGCCCCTTGGAAAATAGCCAACTGGTATCAGTTAGGCGTAAGCACGGGCGCTGTCTCGAAATGGAAAGTAGTCTCGACAGATGCATCCAACCTCGGTTGGGGCGCCCTGTACGAGGGCAGGTCTGCCTCTGGCCTCTGGTCGAGCCCGGAGCGACTGTTACACATAAACTGTCTGGAGATGATAGCGGTCGAACTATCCCTGAAAGCTTTCCTCCCATTTTTAAAGGGCCACCACGTTCTGGTCAGATCAGACAGCATGTCAGTGGTGGCCTACATAAATCGCCAGGGTGGTGTCAGGTCAGAAACCTTGCACACCCTGACCGAACGTCTTCTGACATGGGCACATTACAATCTGCGCTCGCTAAAGGCAGCGCATGTACCTGGCATCCTGAACCGGGGCCCGGACATGCTTTCCAGGGCGAATGTTCCCCCTGGGGAGTGGTCTCTTCACCCACAAACGGTTCAGTTGATGTGGAGCATCTTCGGCAGGGCAGAGGTCGACCTCTTCGCCTCAGAAGACAACGCTCATTGCCCAATATATTTTTCAAAGAGCAGGGACGCGCTGGCCCTCGATTGGCCCAGACGCCCGCTTTATGCCTTCCCACCGGTCGCGATGCTACCGCAGGTCATCGATCGGGTCAGGAAGAGCAGATGTGCTATGCTGCTAGTAGCCCCACTCTGGACGACCCAACCTTGGTTCTCCAAGCTGATGCAGCTGTCCAGTACAGCCCCATGGCCAATACCGCTGCGGAAAGATCTCCTCACGCAGCTGAAGGGCGCGCTCTGGCATCCCCACCCCGAACTTTGGGCCCTTCATGTATGGCCCCTCAACGGGTACCCGGGAACCTCCCTGAGGGAGTGTTAAAGACCATTACGGAAGCCAGAGCGCCCTCAACCAGGCGCCTGTATGCGCAGAAATGGTCAGTGTTCTCCACCTGGTGCGGGACACGGAACCTAGACCCTCACTTATGTGACGTGACGGAGATACTCTCCTTCCTACAGGAGCGTTTAGATGCGGGCAGATCCCCGTCTACGCTCAAAGTGTATGTGGCAGCCATTGCAGCTTCTCATGCTCCGGTGGCCGGCCTATCACTGGGAAAAAACGAACTGGTCATTCGTTTCCTTAAGGGAGCTCGTCGGATGAACCCTCCCCGACCCCCTTCAATCCCTTCCTGGGACCTGTCTACGGTCCTAGAGGCCTTAAAGGGCCCCCCTTTTGAACCGCTTCAGTCTGTCGATATGAAGCTTCTTTCGTTCAAAACCACTTTTCTACTGGTTCTGGCCTCAGTCAAGCGAGTGGGGGATTTACATGCGCTATCTGTAAGCGCTGACTGTCTCGAGTTTGGGCCTAATGACTCCAGAGTCATTCTCAGACCAAGACACGGCTATGTCCCCAAGGTGCTCTCAACACCGTTCAGAGCGCAGGTCATCTCGCTGTCAGCCCTTTCCTCGCAAAGCGACGAAAGCAACGCGAGCTTCATCTGCCCTGTCAGGGCTCTCAAAACCTATATTGCGCGCTCCGCCTTATTCAGGAGGTCGGACCAGCTCTTCATATGCTTTGGTGGGCGCACCCGAGGTCTCGCCACCACGAAGCAAAGCCTATCGCGATGGATAGTAGACACTATCTCGCTGGCTTACAAATCTAAAGGCCTTCACTGCCCGTTCGGCATCAGAGCCCATTCCACCCGAGGTATGGCCTCGTCATGGGCGTGGTCCTGCGGGATACCACTGGATGATATCTGTGCGGCGGCAGGCTGGGCCTCTCCGTCCACATTTATTAGATTCTATAATCTGCAAGTCCCTGCCCTGCAGGCCAGGGTACTTTCTATATAGACGTGCTAAGCCTTATCACGTCCCCCTTTTTTCATTCCCTATATAAAGCTCACTAAGGTTGGCTGTTGGGACTGGGATTTCTCCTGCTATAAAGCCCCGGGCTCTCGCCTTGGGCTGTGACAGGTCGAAGTTCCCGAGCACGCACGGCGTTTTACATTGTGTTCCCATAGCGTAAGCTAGCTTACGCAGTACGAGAGTACTCTCGAAAGGGAACGTACTCGGTTACTAGCGTAACCTCGGTTCCCTGAGATGAGGGAACGAGTACTGCGTAACCTGCCGTGCTATGTGCTCGGACCGGGTGATCGCTTCAGTTGATTTAAAACCTGATCCCTATGGTGAAGCGGTGGCTTATATAGTTCCAGCCACGCCTATTTTGGCGCGCTTTGACGTCCAATGGGCGCGAAGCGCCCCCATTGGTTCGTTCCTCTCCGCCGCCTCACCATAGGTTGCTGCAGTTGCCGCAGCACTGCGTTTTACATTATTTAAAAATTAAGGATAGTTTTTGGCTTCATATTCTCGAGAAAAGGGGACCTTTTCCCATAGCGTAAGCTAGCTTACGCAGTACTCGTTCCCTCATCTCAGGGAACCGAGGTTACGCTAGTAACCGAGTACGTTTTTTTCAGTTATTTGTCAGTTATTTCTTAAGTGAAAGTAAACAGTTGAGGAAAAAGATGCGTTCATTGTCTCTTAAAGTGACCGCGCCTAATTGAGCTACTAGCTGCTGTAATGTTAATCCAAGAAAATGAAAGAATATTCACTCACTGCTATTGACTGAATTACTTTGTAGTTTTAACAAAAATGTATGCACAGTCAAACCAAAAAATATTCAGACTCCAGATATAATTTTTGATATGTATATTTTACTAGTAGGTACAGGACACTAATACATTTAGCCTATGCAAGTGAGCATTGGCAAACTGTGGCATATTATACCCAAATAATCTTCATACAGTGAACTACTAGTGAAATAAATAGATATAATGTTTTTATCTCTCTATCTATATATAAAATTGGGGCCAAAAATTATTCAGCACCTTATAAAGCACCATGCATTGCTTATGTTTTTTTTTTTTCTGAATTGCTAATGCAACCTTTTCACACCACAGTCACAAATGAAGCATTGCTCGGTAATTGGTCAACAAAGTATTTATAGTTGTATAAATATTGTAACAGTTGTCTGTAGTTTTGGTTAATTGTAATCCATTAAATAAATTTCTATCAAAGTTATGACATTATCAAGACGAATTTGTTCTGACACAGTTTAACTATAAGTTCTTGTCATATTTTATAACCATTTTAGAAGCAATAGCAAATAAACTGTAATAATGTGAGAAATGTTGAAGGTGTCTGAATAAATTTTGGTTTGATTGTATATTTCATTTTTACATTGAAGACTATCCAGTGCTATTTTACATTTAATTATTCGGTTTCTGTACCTGGACACCTACAAACCTAAAAAAAAAAAAACTTAAACATTGTGTAAATAGCACAAATAAATAAAAATGAACGAACATACAGATTAAACCATATCAAACAGGGCCCACTGGTACAACCTTCAGCGGGGCCCCGCAAACCCCAGCTACGGCCCTGGATGTTGCTAAAAGTAAGTTATTAATGTCGAAATCTAGGATTAATTATTGTAACTGAAAATCATATTTAGGTCAAAATTGTCAGTTGTTTGGGAACTAAATCCACTGTAAAGAGTGATCTATTTAAGCCCACTGAAATGCTCGAGTGCAGACGATGCAGACACATCAATCAACTCTGTGTTTTAGGTGAAAAAAATAAAATAAAAATAACCATTAAACTAACACAGATTAAATAAAATAACTCATGCATGTTCAAATTCCCCACTGCCGTAATATTAACAGTTTTATTAAAATGCTACCATGTCCTATGTGACGTCTGATTTTATATTGTTTATCAACAGTAACGTTATATTGTTTGGATTAACTAGACGAGTAGACAGACATGAATGTTTATTCATAACCGTACTGAAAATAAGTAAATATTGTTAGCTGATGCTAACTGTCTAGCTAACAAGCTTGCTGGTGCTAGCTTGAGGTAATTTTTATAAATAATATCCAAATATTTTATTCAACCACCTATATATATATATATATATATATATATATATATACTGTAAAACCCGACAAGTAAACTTAACGTACTCGGTACCTCTCTAGAAGAGGGAACGAGTACTGCGTCTTAGCTAAGACGCTATGGGAAAAGTCTCTTTTCACGAAATACTGAAGAAAAAAATTATCCTTAATTTTGAATTTTTGTAAAGCGCATTTGCAGCAGTACACAGCCATAGGCGAGACAACTCGCTCGCTCATTGGCTGCTCTGCAGCAAGTGCACAGCCTATCGAGCGCAGGCTGATGCAATATCAGACCAATTAGGACGCTTCGCGCCAATCACGCCACGTCCCGCCGAAACGGGTGTGGCCCAACCCTATAAAAGGAGCTCGAAAAGGCTGACTCACCTGATTTATTTCACCTGCGGAAGGAGGGAGACGGGAGGGAAATCATAAAGCGGGCAGCACGGCCATCTCCGTGACAGCGCGCTCTTGTTCTTGGAAAGAACGCGGGGCAGTGAGCGTTTTCGTGGGACGCGAAGAGGTCCACCTCTGCCCTGCCAAATCTCTCCCACAACAGCCGGACTGTTTGCGGGTGTAGAGACCATTCGCCCGTGGGAATGTTGTTTCTGGACAGCCTGACTGGACCCAGATTCTGTAGTCCAGGCACATGAACTGCCCTCAGCGAGCGCAAGTTGCACTGAGCCCAAACCAGGAGGCGTTCCGTCAGCCTGTACAGGTTTCGGGACCCGAGACTGGCCTGGCGATTTATGTAGGACACCACAGACATGTTGTCCGAACGGACTAAGACGTGGTGGCCCTTGATTCGGGGACAAAAGCGCGTCAGCACGTTCTCCACTGCCAGCATTTCCAGAAAGTTGATATGTTGGAGCTTTTCCCGCTCTGACCACAGGCCAAAGGACGGTCTGCCCTCGAGCAGCGCTCCCCATCCCGAAGTGGAGGCGTCCGTCGACACCATCTTCACTTTCAAGGAAGTTCCCAGGGTTACACCTGATTGGTACCAGTCGTTTGCTGTCCAGGGTTTCAGGGCTGTAACGCAGCCTTGATTGACCTTGAGACGCAGTCGACCAGATACCCACGCTCCGCGCGGTACCCGCACTTTCAGCCAGAACTGCAGGGGGCGCATGTGGAGCAGGCCCAGCTGCAGAACCGGAGATGCTGAGGCCATGAGACCCAGCATCCTCTGACATTCTCTGAAACGAAACAGTCACGCCTCAACGCGCTGTGGTGACAGCCGCGCCGTCATGGAATGTGAGTCCAGAGCTAAACCCAAAAACAGTATCGTCTGACTGGGGTTCAGCGAACTCTTCGCCCAGTTGACACTGAGACCGAGTCTCTCGAGGTGATCGAGTAAAATGGTCCTGTGTCGAGCTTCTTTTATAGGGTTTGGCCACACCCGTTTCGGCGGGAAGTGGCGTGATGGGCGCGAAGCGTCCTAATTGGTCTGATATTGCATCAGCCTGCGCTCGATAGGCTGTGCACTTGCTGCAGAGCAGCCAATGAGCGAGCGAGCCGTCTCGCCTATGGCTTTGTACTGCTGCAAATGCGGTTTACAAAAATTCAAAATTAAGGATAATTTTTTGCCTCAGTATTTCGTGAAAAGAGACTTTTCCCATAGCGTCTTGGCTAAGACGCTGTACGAGAGAACTCTCGTAAGAGAACTCAAACCGTTTGAGTAAACAGATTTCCTTGATTTAAACCATGTAAGTTTTAAAACTTTGCAATTAAGTAATTAAGTGAATAACTAATTGCTGATTGAGCATTAGTGATGAACAGCTGCTGTTAACAAACAGAATCACTGAAAAAAAAAAAACACAAGAACTACTACAACTGACTTCAGACACAGCCTTAGATGAAATCAACTGAAATAAAATACATGAAATCTCAGAAAGATTAAACAACCCCACAAACAGCATCACCAGCTCCACTTATTAATAACCAGACTGACTTTATTTCTGTCAGGCGTCTACAGAAGATCTTATTGAGAATGAACTAAGGTTTAGATGTTGATTTATTGTTTCATTTGAAGTAACCATGTTAGAGATCAGTGTTTGCTTTAGTTGGGTTCTTGACCCTTGACTTCAGTCTTTGTGTTTTCTCCGGCTGTTATAACCATGTTCAGAGTTTGAAATCTAACTAAATAGGTGTTGCATAATTAGTTCAGTTTATTATAATGGAAGCCATTCAAAGAGCCAGTTGTTTCGTTGTAATCAGTTTACATAAAATTACCGAACACTTTATGTAAATACATCTTTCTTCTTTGGCAGCAATTAGTCACACACAGACATCAATAATCAGAATATGAACCTCAACAATGGTGACAAAAAAAAAACATGCTGCAATGGGTATTATTATAGACAAAACTAATCTATGGCTCTCAGCATGCTCTGCTGCATTTTATTTTTATTATGGCAACCATTGTTGAGGTTCATATGCTGATTACTGATGTCTGTGTGTGACTGTTTGACACCATAGAAGACCAAACTGTTTGGAAAATCCTTTATATTAACTAATTATCACAGAACCGCTGCTTCTTAGAATTGCCTTTGCTATATTATCTAACTAATTACACAACACCCTTTTCATTAGAGGTTACACTCCGAACAGTTCAATAATTGATTATTATCATCAATGGGTTAAGGAAAAAATGCTAATTGCGTTTCTTTCGAGGCTTTCGAGATACAACAAACATGTTTCAGAAAAATGTGGTTACAACAGCCAGAAAAACCCAAAGACTGAAGTCAAGGGTCAAGAACCCAACTAAAGCAAACACTGATCTCTAACATGGTTACTTCAAATGAAACAATAAATCAACATCTAAACCTTAGTTCATTCTCAATAAGATCTTCTGTAGACGTCTGACAGAAATAAAGTCAGTCTGGTTATTAATAAGTCGAGCTGGTGATGCTGTTTGTGGGGTTGTTTAATCAGATCTTGAGAGATTTCATGTATTTTATTTCAGTTGATTTCATCTAAGACTGTGTCTGAAGTCAGTTGTAGTAGGTCTTGTGTTTCTCTTTTCTTCTGTGATTCTGTTTATTAACAGCTGTTCATCACTAATTCACAATTATCACTCAATTAATCACTTAATTACTTAATTGCAATGTATAGCTTCTTTTTCTGAACTCAACTGAATTAAGTTCAGCGTACTTATAACTGTTAGTTTTAAAACTTAAATGGTTTAAGGCAATCGGTTTCCTCAAATGATTTGAGTTAACATAACTTGTCAGGTTTTAGTGAGGCTGTGTCTGAAGTCAGTTGTAGTTCCTTTCTCTCTTTTCTTCATTAATTCTGTTTTGTTAACAGCAGGTGTTCATCACTAAGGCTCAATTATCACTCAGTTAATCACTTCATTATTTAATTGCAATTTAAATCTTCTTTCAGTGAACTCAACTGAATTAAGTTCAGAGTACTTAAATGGTTTAAGGCAATCGGTTTCCTCAAACGGTTTGAGTAAACCTAATTTGTCAGGTTTTTAAGGATATCTGTTTACTTGTAAGTTACTTCTAAGTTACTTGTCGGGTTTTACAGTAACATCTGGGGAGAAAAAAAGGATGTGGTGTTCAGAACATGGTAACTACAGTAATTATCCAAGTGGGAAAAGATGCACCCCGTTTGGCCAGGGGTGTTTTTACACCACAGACAAGGTTTGAGAAGGAAAAAATCATTATGAAAATATAATTATATTTTCTTTAAAATGTTCTTCCTAACTTCAGGCCTTATTATCATGTCATATATAACTGTGATGTTCTGTAAAACAACAAACTTTTAAATACTTTTTACTTACTGGTGAAAATCAGATGGTCAACTTTTTTTCAGGTACATCGCAGTGTAAGCTTCACAGTGAACATTACTCTCGTCAACATAGTCCATATCAACAACAAAAATATATCTTGACTCCATATAGTGGTTATTTTGGAAAAATCCCAGGTATTTTGAACAGTAGGATTATAAAAGAAAATATGTGCTAATATAAAATTAAATTAAGTAGCCTATATCAAATTGCAAACATCTATCTTTCAGTACTTTTTTCCTTAAGTACATAAAAAATTGAGTACTTTTGTACTTTCTCTTGAGTAAAATTGAAAAAGGAGTACTTTTACTTTTACTGGAGTAATATTTTACTATACGTATCTGTACTTTTACTCAAGTACTTGATCTGTGTACTTCGTCCACCACTGGTGGTGGACAGTGTTTGGTTTAGTTGGGATCTTGGTCCATTTACTTCTTGTGTTAGCTTGTCTCTTGCTGCTGTAACGGTGTATTTTAAAATGCTGTTTTTGTGGTGAAAAAAGACAAACTTAAACGAGCTCAGGTGTTATCAGCACTTTGTTGTTGATGAGAAAGTCATCACATAATAAGTATTTGTGATCATAAAATAAGTTTTGTTTGATATTTTTAACAGGCACCAGGAACAAAATACTTATTTTGAAGATGGACAAAATAAATACGTTTGAAATATTTTGAGTAAAAGGATCAAGTACACAAACACACAGATTTCTAGATTTAGCATATGCATCACAAAAACGGTGACAAACAAAAGAGCTCCATAGCACAAACTCATCCTTATTTTCCAGCCTTTTTTGTTCTGATTGTCACCATTGATGTGATGCATATCCAAAATCTTGATATCTGTTTGTGACGACATGACTGGTTTTCTAAAAGTAAGTACATTATTTTTTCTACAAGGTTTTCGATCCATAAAAATAAATCCATAGTCACAACAATACTTTAACATCTTATTTTGCTATACTTTGTCACCATTACAAGCAAGATGTGTACGCTTGATCTCAACTCTCTCTGCCACAATAAGAATGTTTTATAACACACAGTTCAACAGCAAGAGACAAGCCAACACAAGAAGTAACTGGACCAAGATCCCAACTAAACCAAACACTTTCCACCACAATGGTGACTTCAAATGAATCAAGTATCAACATTTAAACCTCTGTTCATTCTCAATAAGAGCTTCTCTAGATGTCTTACAGAAATAAAGTCACAGAACCTTGTAAGGAGGATCTGTGAACATCTATATCGGACGTACAGAAGACATAAAAAACATAAAAAAGACGTCATAAAAACATTCCGTCTCCTCAGTGGATGTCTTTTCAACGTTTGCAAAGACATAAAAAGACGTCCACTGGACGTAACTTTGCCCAGTGGATTAGGTTGATGTTAAAATGTGCAATATAGTAATTTTCACGTAATAGTCCCTTTAAAAACAAACAAAAATGTTAAATACATGTGACTTCATGCCACAAGACTGCTAACTTATAATGGTATAATTAACACTGGATTTATTTAACATTTGTGCTTTATGTACCTGTACCATGTGTTGAGTTCTGTGTAAAATGCATTGAGTAAGTTAATATACATTGTGATTAATTGATGATTGAGCATTAGTGATGAACACCTGCTCTTAAAAAACAGAATCACTAAAGGAAAGAGAAACACAAGAACTACAAACGTCTTCACCCACAGCCTTGAATTCATCAAATCTCTCAAGATCTGATTAAACAACTCCTAAAACAGCTTCACCAGATTCACATTACTAACCAGACTGACTTTATTTCTGTCAGATGTCTACAGAAGATCTTATTGAGAGTTAAATAGGTTTAGGTGGTTTTTTTTCACTACCATGATGGAGGTCAGTGTTTACTTTAGTTGGGCTCTTGAACGTGACTTTTCAACAACTACGTTTTTTTTTTTTTACATGCTGTAACAATGTATCTTTAGAACTTGTTATAGCAAAAAAAAAGTCAACAGAAGAAATAAATCTGTTATTGTTGTTTATAGATTGACAAGAACAAACACTATTATTTCTGATTCAATCATTGGTCCCTTCTCTTATTGAATATTTATACTACAGCAAAATAAGAAACAATGCTGAGCCATAAGTTATGAAAGACTGTTAAAAACATTTTACTCATAAAAAAAAAAACCTTTGCTGAAATTTAGACAGAAAAATCAAGAATCAGTGTATGAATCACAACAATGGTGAAAATCCACAAAATAAACCGATAAGTTCTGAACTTCACAAAACATGCTACTAAAACTTAAGACAAAAGCAAAATTATAAGCACATAAGAATTCAAGAAAATAAGTGAACAATTCAGGGGCATAATTTATTCATGCTGCAATGCATGCTGGGAGTCATGGATGAGTTTTATCCTGTGTTGGTACCCAGCATGCATTGCATCATGAACCTTTTGATTGTCACCATCGTTAAGATTCATATGCTGATTGTTGATGTCTCTCTTTGAGTGTTGCGGACACTGCTGGCCAAAATATTTAAAACTCAAACTGTCGTTAAATCCATATGTTCTGGTAATCACATTACTGTTCAATCTTATAAGATTGAAGAAACAAAAAATTGTGTAATTCACTCACATATTTCAACATCAAAATAATATTTGATTACTATAGCAACACTTCAAGTCAGTCTAGTAGATAATGCCTGACAGAAACGCCATAATCACTTGACTATCAATATTAATATTGCTGTAACAGAAGTACCATAAAGATACAAATATAACAATGAAACAAAATTTAAAGTACAAAGTCAAGGGTCAGTATCCCAGCTAAAGCAAACACTGATCTCCACAATGGTGACGTCAAATGAAACAGTAACATTATCATCTAAATCTCTGTAATTCTTAATAAGATATTCTGATCTCTGATCTCTGATCTGATAGAAATAAAGTCAGTCTGGTTAGTAATGAGTGAAGTTGGTAAAGCTGTTTGTTGATTGTTTAAATCTTCAGTTGATTTCATCTAAGGCTGTGGCTGAAGTCAGTTGTATTTCATGTGTTTGTCGTCTTTTTTTTTTCTTCAGTAATTCTACTCGTTAACAGCAGCTGTTGATCAGTGTCTGAATTTACTCATTAGTTTTCATTGTCTCTGTCAGGTGGACTATATTAGTAAACTCATGTAGGTAATAGTGAATAAGGGTGTAGGGTGTGATTTGAAACACAGCCGCTGAGTGTCGACTTTGAACGTTGTTAATTTACGATATATAGCAGCAGGCTTCCTTCTCGAAAATGATGAATATTACCCAGAATGCACTGTTTTAATGAAAAACAGTATGTTACTGTCGAAATTTGGCCATTTTTACAGCGATTTTTAACAGTGTAGAGCATGAATTCTGAGTATGGATCACCATACTTGGCTGAATGTCATGTCACTTTTCACTTTAAAATTGTGTATGCTTATAGATAATAGGCCTTGTGTTCAGTAAACAAAAAATATTTTGTTCTGATATTTTTTAGCTTAACATGACTATTTATGTTGTGACAACTTTTTTTTGTGACAAAAAAGCGCTTGCAATAAGTTGCCTTATTTTTTTAAGTTGATGCAACTTTTTTTTTACAGTGTATTATATATTTAACTAACTTGGTTATATTAGATATTTAATTAGAGAAATAATTTTATTTACTATAGCTGTATTATTTCTGGGTTATGATTATTTCTAACTTTGTATTTAAGGCCCTAAGAAATCCATTTTATTATTTTATAATTTTTGTGTTTTCTTATTATAATTTTTCCATTGCATTTGAATGATCTTAATTGTGTACTTTATTTTTGGAAGTTTGTAATGTAAAGACCTTTGAGTGACAAGAGTTTTATCTAATGAAATGGTGAAATGTTCATCAAGTGATCTCTCAGAGCAGTAAAAGGAACTGCACCACACTCATTCATGAAGAGACACTCGGAACATGCAGACTAATAGTCTTGCCCATGGTGGGAGAGGTTGGAATGGAAGATTCAGATTCTGTCTGGAAGTTTTGGTTGGTATTCTGTCTCTATATTCATTAAAGTAAAACAACTAATAAAATAAAAATAAAACTGTGACATTTACAGTAAAATACCGGTAGCTGTGGTTGCATATAATAAATATACGTAGAAGGTGCACAGTGTTATTCACACAAACACTGAATATATATGATACTGAAATAATGCAATAAACATTACTTTAACAACATTAGCTGTAAGATAAAACACTACTGTACAAAACTGATAAGGAAAAACTGTAAATTGTACTTGTAAATTTGCCATGACTTTTATTTTTTCACTTCCAAAAACAGTTATTCACATTATGAAGTATGGAAACTTACTGTTAAGCTGTTAACAGCTTTTTACTGTAGCATTTTTACAGTCTTTTACTGTTAAAATCACAATATATTTTTACAGTGAACCTACCATAAAGATTACAGACCCTTCATTTCTTTGTAAGTGGGCAAACTTACAAAATCATCAGGGGATCAAATAAATATTTTCCACACTGTGTGTGTGTGTGTGTGTCTGTGTCTGTGTGTATATATATATATATATATATATATATATATATACACACACACACACACACACACACACACACACACACACACACACACACACAGTGGAATATTTTTATGTAGTGTCTCATTTCATAAGCTGAAAGCCCAAAGGGCTCATTGAGGTAAACACAACAGCATTCAGATTCACAGTAGAGCAACTTGCAGATAATGCAGTTTTTAAAGCTTGGGTTTGAGTTTATATGTTTACTTTGTCTATGAACATAATGAGAAATAAAACACTGACTCAAATTTTACACATACATGGACGTGTTCTGACAAGCGCATGAACAATTCCGCTAAACATTTCATTTAAAAGACATCCTTGAAGTATCACTGCTCTTTTATAGCGCCTCCTGTGTACATTTCTTGCTGTCCACCCCTGCAGGCATGTAATGGTCTAATTCTCACTTGGGAGCCATTATTAGCTTGAAGGTTTGTCCCGTCAGACTAAATGAATGATAAGTCTAATTAAAGTTGATGGAGAACAAGAACAGGAAGGATGAGTGGGTAAAACTCCAGCTTCTGTTTCCATGAGTGGGATTGTGACCCCCATTAAGCAGAGATATAAAGACCCATCATATTACTCCGATAAGGTGTTAGAGACCAAGTTCCATATATGGCCTGTTAATTAAAAATGGAGCAGGTGTCAAAAAAGAACATGTATAAGTGTTACATCAAAGAAAATCACAACAGACTGATAGTTAATTTACAATTTTCAAGATTATAAACATAAAAATAAAAATGGGCCTAACTTTAAATAATTTTTTTAAGATGTACAGTATATTTTGAGATGTATTGTCAAGACTATTGATTTACAATTCAATAACCAGGCAATACACTGCCTGGTAAACATTATTGTTTGTTGGCAGTTTTGTATGCAATCTTGCTGCAGATTTTAGGGCAGTGGTGGTGACAGGTCATTTGGAATGATGGGATACATGTTCTTTTGACCTTACAAGAGCATTAGTGAGTGGAATCATTTGAAATGAGACTAATTGGGCATGTGCTTTGATGATGAATCAACAGAGTTAGCCTGCAACTACTGTTTAAAACCAAGCCCTGTAAAAAAAAGCTGACAAGATGAGTTTACTTGTTTTATATGAAGAGGGCAAATGCTTTAACTATGACCTGCATATGAAAATATACTGTGTATTCAGCATAAGTCATCTTTATTGTAGAATACTTCTGTTGTTATATTGAATACTTCATTGCTGTTATCTTATCTTGGATTTGTATCCTGAAAAAAGTTTGTTCATCTGATCGAATGAAGACCTTTTACAAAGGCTTCACATTATTGGATGACTCAGTATTATTGCTATTCACATGCTTGTGTCGTCCTTGAGCAATTCATTATGTGTGTTTACCAGGGTTGTGTGCCATTCAGAATTGAATTGAAAATGCTTTTTAAAATTTTGCATTGGTAGCAAACAGGATTCATAAATGCAATTCAGAAATGTTGGCCTTGTTTGAATGTTTTGAAGAAACCCAAAAATTTTAATTCTGTCCTTTACTTGCTCTCATGTTATTCCAAACCTTTCCTTCTTCTGTGGAACGTAAGAAGATATTCTGAGAAATGTCTCTTCTTTCATGTTCCACAGAAGAAAGACACATAAATAAGTCATATAGGTGTGGGATGTCTTGAGCATGTGTAAATTGACATTTTTGAAGCTTTACATATATTGTTGAATTTTCTGAAGGTACTGATTTTGTAATCTTTTTGCTTTCAGTGGAGTTCATGTACCTGGATTTGGCTTCTCTGACATATGTACCAAAGGTTTGCCTCTACACGTCCTTGTCAATAATGGTATGTAAATTACTCAATTTCTCCAGTTTTTCTAAAAAGACGAATCATTAGGCCACAAACAGTTATGCTGTAATAGTTAATATTCTGTCATATTTGCTGTGTCTAATGTTACGTTTATTTATTTAAAGCATTACTATTGTTAACAATAAATTCATAATAGGGATGTAACAGCACAAAAATGATAATTTGGTATGTACCTCAGGTTTGACATGTTTTGGTATAGCAGGTGGAAAAACTGAACATAAAATTGCTTTTTTTTTTTTTAAATATATTAAACAGTGGTTTACTGAACAAATTGCTCTTTTTTAAACCTCAATTGCTATTTATTATTATATAAAAATAAAAAAAATTAAAAATAAAATAAAAAGATTAATGCAAACATGTAAACTGCACATAATGCATTTTTTTAAGTAACTTAAATTATAAAATGTCTATCAATTACATAGTGGCTGTCATAACTTGTTTCATAACAGATTTATTTAAACATACATTAAATAATTAAGACATCACTAACAGGTAAAGTAAAATAAGTAAAATTGTTTTGTTTACAAGCAGTTTTACTGACATCTTTTCAAGGTTGAAACACTGATTGTGTTTACCTGGGGATTACCTCGGGCATGAGATGTTCATGTTTATTTCATGTTAAAACTAGTAGTAAAGAGCAGTTCTCAAAGTGGGTGCCTTGGGGTGCCGTGACAGCTGTCCAGGGGTGCCGCTGAATTTGAGCTTTTTTCCAGTTTAAACAACCTAAAATACTATCACCTGTTTCAAATTATATTAGACTCAAAATGATTAATAGATGCACACATAATAATAATAATAATAATAATAATAATAATAATAATAATAATAATAATAATAATAATAATAATAATAATAATAATAATTATAATACAAGGAAGGAATAACTGACGTCTCGTTTAATTACAAAAAAAAAAAAAGGGAGGCTTACCGTAATTAAGTTCTTGTTTGACTAAATTAATATAAGCTATTCTGTGTCTTAGGACAAGTTCAGTTAGAACAAGTTCAGTAAAACATATTTTTTTATTTCTAAGATAGAAAGGAATAGCAAAATCTAAAAAAGAAAACAATATAACATTTGTAAAACAGTGGAATGTGACTGGGGCCAGTGGCATCTATTGGTCGCTGAATTTCTGTGGCTCAGCTGCATGTGGATCACAAGCTGTGTGTGTGTGTGGATTGGGCAAGGCTAAAAGGATGGAACAAAAATCTCACAATGCAAATTAGTCAAATAGAATCGACTCAGAAGAGATGTGAATGAATGCACGCGACTAGCCTGATCCACAAATGCACATTTTAAACGCTACATGCACAAATTATGATCTACTTTTATTAAAACTATAACATTTGTATTCACAGATATGTCTCTATTTGAACAAAATGCTGCATATTAATATAAATTTCTTAACTTTTCAGACACCGGTTGAAAAGCATTTGTTTCAGTTTAGTGACGAACATTTTCAAATTTTTCAAATAATGTACACATTAATAAATTGCACTGGGCCCTGTTTGTTGGTGTGTGGGGGGGAGGTGAAATAGAACTAGACATAATTAATGCACGCGTGTCATCTGATCCACTTATACACGAATGTTTCACCTCATATTATGTCTTTTGTGATGCATTCAAAACAAATTAATACTGCTGTATATGCTTCATTTGTTGTTTGCTCATCTGGATTTAACTTAATATATTTATGTACATTTATATATTTATAGTTACTTTTAGTTTAATTGGCTTGGGGTGCCAAAAAAAAAATAAAAAATAAATAAAGTACAAAAAACAATACAAAGTGGTGCAATGCTTTCAAAAGGTTTGGGAACCACTGGTAAAGAGGAAGATCACGCTCACCCGTGCTCTGCGCTCATTTGAACTGGGGCATCTATACAGTGATCTGTCACACCACATCAAATCAATACTGAAAATGCAGTACTTGTTACAGTATTTATTATTTTAGGCCAATATTCATTTTTCTGTAGACATTTTAACATTTCACATTATATAAATGAACGTGTAATGAACAAACATGAAAAAGCAATAAATAATAGTATATTTTGTTTACATTAAGATTTATTAATGCTGCAAAATTACTGTTCATTGTTAGTTTGTGATACAAAATGCATTCATGTTAACAACTTGAACCTGTGAAGTATTTGCTAATTATCATTTATAAGTGCCATATATCTTGTCTATAAACCTGAAATCTCTTGTGTCCTCTTAAGCTCACTGTGTTGGACATGTCTGGTCTGTGTCCTGAGGGCCTTAGGGATTGTTTGTTTTAACTGAGTGACTTTTATTTAGAAACCTGCCCCAGGGAATGTCTCAAAATGACAGGAGCAGTCACACACTGTCCTCTCCATAACAGAGAGAATTAATAATTCATGCTCCCCTTTTTCTGTTTGTTCTCTGTTGCACACACCCTCCCTTCTGATGCCGGTTGATGGGCAAATGCATTTGTGCCACCCCATTGAGGGTCTAATGATGCAGAAAGGTCAATGCTTGACCCCTTTAGTGCCTCGGCTGGACAGGACACAGCATGTGTCTGAAGGAGAGTCAGGGACATTGATTGTCTCTTCAGAGATCCTTCAATCATGGATCGATAACATTAGGATGCATTAGGTTTAACTTTCCAGTAGAGCTGGGCAGTAAACAATAACATATCAATATCATAGTAAAATTTATGTTGTTCTGGACATAAATCTAACAGCTTATTAAACATAGCAGAAATAAACACAATTTATAGCGAGGGATATAAATTGAAATATATTACCTAAATGATAATGTACAGCCATGCATCACCCTGAAGGGGTTTATTGAAGAATAACTACCAGCTGGATATACATGTTTATTATCAAGGGGTGATAAATGATAAATGTCAATGTGAAATCACGCACCTGATGGAAATTTACCACTGATTAGATAACCGGCTTTACTGACGAAATGCGCATTAATTATCTGCCGATATTTATCGTTCACCCCTATTATTATCCTTAATCCATGACAGTGTGCAAAACAACTGTTCTGACAACAAGATAATTGCTTTAAAAATATTACTGTAGACCTACTATTAACACTGAAGTCCCCTGGGGTTTATTTTACAGTGAATACAGTGGATTATTGAGGTGCAAGATGATAGCAGTTGCATTTGAAAGAAATGAGAGACAGCGTGGCAGTGTGATTTGAGAGATGTGACAGAAGCACCGGCCTCAAATACCCGGATGAGTGTTTGTTATTTGGCATTGCTAACGGCAAGAGTTTTTATCTGGCAATGAAGACCAGGACACACTAAGTGACTGTCAACTTCTGGCTATCTTGCGGGCTAGTTCTTGCAGTGTGTTACTTATTGGCTCTTGTCTGGCTCACGTTGGTGGCAGTTTGCCAGATTCAAACTGTTGAATTGGCAACGGGGTTATCAGTGAGAGTGATAACTCTGATAGACCTAGGGTTGGGAATCGAAAATTTATTCCGATTCCAGAATTGGATACTTACAGGTGCAGTGTGTAATTTTTTTGTGCCATCTAGAGGTAAGGTTTGTGAATTATCCCCCACTTACCCCTCCCTTTAGAGAAGCCATGGTTGCCGACACAGATACAGATGTCATTGGTAAAGACAGCAGAGAGCAATGAAATTTCTTTACAAAGGTAAATTAAAGAATTATATTTACTTAATTATTCAATAAATCGATGTTATTGTAAATGTTAATGTACTTGTTCATCATTGTGTCATTGTTTTATTCTCAAGAACAACAAAGTGACAAAACGTCCCCCAAAAAGGGAACGAGAACTGCGGCGAACGACAATTTGGGGGATGCCCCGCAGCATAGCGCCTCTGAAGCATGAATGAAACTAAGCCAATCTTGATTGGTGTTGCATCATGACGTAATGTGTGATGGCATATGCGGAAGCCATAAAAAGGACGGCGGCACACAACAGAGACAGCTTCTGTGATGAAACAAGCGCTCCCAGGCAGGGGGAGGTGTGGCGAAGGGACGCAGTTCTTGTTCCCTTTCTCGGGGAACAAGGGTTACAGTCGTAACCCGAGACGTTCCCCTTCGAGGGAACATCGAACTGCGTCGAAACGACACTTCGTGTTATGTGGAAGGTGGAGGATGAACCTAAAAGCAGACTGTTGTCACAGCAACACAGTTTATTATACAAAAAACAGGAAAACAAAACCCACGAGTGGGCAAAACAAGGGCAAGACTGACGAGAGTTAAACTAGACTAACACTTGACTAACTACACTATAACAAAAACAGGATCACACTACTACTTAGACAAGACTTTCAATACACTTACTCACAGACAGATCTCACACAGATTGACACGCAATGTTAGACAGTATTTGACAATATTTGGCAACAGTTGGCAAAATATGGCAATGAACCGATAAAGGACAGAGAAACACACAAGGTTATAAAGGGAGGCTAATAATGAACACAACAGGTGGAACAGGTAAATCAATGATGACAAAACTAGGGTAACAAGGGGGGCGGGGCAAGGAAACGAGACAACACAAGCACATGGCCCAAAGACAAGGCCATGTGCTTGTACACAAAACACGGGCCTGTCATGATCCTGCCACAAGACTAGAGAAAAATCAGGACATGAAGGCAGAACCATGACAGAACCCCTCCCCTCCCACAAAGACACAAACCAACAGGACATGACAAATAACACTAAAGGCAAACATGAAAAAACAATCACAGGGTTAGGGTGCAAAATCAAAAACAATAAACAAGGCAGAGGAGTTGGGGGAAGTACAAAGTTCTTAGAGGGCAGTCCAGGGTGGATGGGAGGACTGGGGGGCTTGGGTCTCCGGGACGAGGACTGAGGACTGGGACTCCGGGGGAACTTGGCTGGAGACACATGAGGGGATGACTTGGGGGAAACAGTAGGCAGCTTGACAGGGGAGACAGGAGGTGACACAACAGGAGACAAGACAGGGGAAACTGCGGGTGACTCTGGAGCAGAAGCAAGTATAGAGCTCCCCATCTCTGAATCGGGGAGATCATCGTCTGCAGCAGACTGGGGTATGGCGCTCACGGCAGCTGACTGGGGTATGGCGCTCACGGCAGCTGACTGGGGTATGGCGCTCACGGCAGCTGACTGGGGTACGGCACTCACGGCAGCTGACTGGGGTACGGCGCTCACGGCAGCTGCCTGGGGTACGGCGCTCGTAGAATCTGTGGACTCAGTACAAGACATGACTGACTTGCCAGGGGCTTCAAGAATCTGGACAAGACGCTTTAAGTATTCAGCCAAAGTGTCAGCAGCGACGAGGACAGGCATCTCTTGATGCGCGGAAACAGCCCGCAAGACAGCTTCAGCTGCTGTATCGGCCGCGACTCTCTCTGCGGTACTCATAATAGCGGGCTCTGGGACAGCACCTGGGACAGCGCTTACAGTAGCGGGCTCTGGGACAGCACCTGGGAGAGCGCTTGCAGTAGTGGGCTCTGGGACAGCACTTAGGACAGCGCTTGCAGCAGCGGGCTCGGGAACAGCAGGCTCAGGAACAGCGCTTGGAGTAGCGGGCTCTGGGACCTGCTGAGATGAAGGACGAGAGGCTCCCTTTCTCCTCTTCTTTCTCTTAGGTCGCGGTGTGGTAGTCATAGCCGGACTTGTGACCGGCCGGAGAAGCTCAGCGGGATCTGTTACCTGAGTGGGGAGGGCAGTCACAGGCAGCGCTGACTCAGTCGAGGACGACTCTGATGAAGAATCCCACGAGATCCGTCTCCCTCGTTTGCCACGGAGACTTTCGGGGACGACTGAAGCCTCAGGGGTGGAAGTGGAGCCAACCTGATTCCCCTGGGTAACCACAGCCAGGACATGACCCTCCGGGATCAGTGGCAGCTTGGGTGAGAGTGACAATAAGGTGGACCCCCGCGACTCCCTCTGCGACAGACAATCCACCATATCGCCAAACGAGCAGCAGACCAGCTTCTCCAGTTCTGCCAGGGGTGGAGGAGTGTTGAGGCCCGCTATGAGGTAGCGGTTGAGGAGACTATCTGGTAGAAACAGCCTCCTCTCGTTCGCGACCCGAGCGTACTCTCTCAGGGACCGCTCTCCCTGGGGAGGAAATGGCAGCTTGCCATTCCTTGCATCGTCGGTAGCCCTCCGCCACCATTGTGCAAGGTCGTCTGTGTTGTGCTCAAAGGAGGACATACTGTCTGCTGGGTTCCTTGTTGGTCGGTTCATTCCGTTATGTGGAAGGTGGAGGATGAACCCAAAAGCAGACTGTTGTCACAGCAACACAGTTTATTATACAAAAAACAGGAAAACAAAACCCACGAGGGGGCAAAACAAGGGCAAGACTGACGAGAGATAAACTAGACTAACACTTGACTAACTACACTATAACAAAAACAGGATCACACTACTACTTAGACAAGACTTTCAATACACTTACTCACAGACAGATCTCACACAGATTGACACGCAATGTTAGACAGTATTTGACAATATTTGACAACAGTTGGCAAAATATGGCAATGAACCGACAAAGGACAGAGAAACACACAAGATTATAAAGGGAGGCTAATAATGAACACAACAGGTGGAACAGGTAAATCAATGATGACAAAACTAGGGTAACAAGGGGGGTGGGGCAAGGAAACAAGACAACACAAGCACATGGCCCAAAGACAAGGCCATGTGCTTGTACACAAAACACGGGCCTGTCATGATCCTGCCACAAGACTAGAGAAAAATCAGGACATGAAGGCAGAACCATGACACTTTGGGGGAACGAGTACCCACTATGCCACAACGAGCCCTGCCTGTCCTAGTGTGAAGCTGCGCACAGGCACATTTAGGACGAGAGCACAAGGGTGCCAGGTGTCGATGGAATGTCCAGGCTGTAAAATCTAATAAAAGTGTGAGGGGTGGCCCATCCTGCTGCAACGCAGACCTCCTGGATGGGGGCCCCTGAGAGGAGCGCTATAGAGGACGCCGTGCCTCTGTTAGAATGAGCCATCACAGCCAGAGGTGAAGGCAAATTGCACACATGGTAGGCCTTAGATATAGCTTGGACAATCCAGTTGCTATTGGTCTGTTTGGAAGCAGGAAGCCCCTTCTTGGGCGACCCGAAACAGACTAACAACTGGTCTGACTTCCGCCATGAGGAGGACCTCTGGATATATATTTTGAGAGCTCAGCCGACTTCAGCGGTTCGAAGGGGGCCTCAACCAACCCTCCGAGAACCACCGCCAGGTCCCAAGTGGGAACCCTGGTACGAGCCACAGGTCTCATCCTCCAAGCCCCATGGAGGATACGTACGACCAACGGCTGTCTCCCCAGAGGCCCATCACTCAGAGTAGCGTGGAAAGCAGAAGTGTCAGCCACGTACACCTTGAGAGTGGACGGGGTAAGACCAGCTGAGAAGCGATCTTGGAGGAACTCTGGCAACTGAAGCCACTGGGCAGTTAACTGGGTCCACCTCACGCTCTCTGCACCAAACGGTGAAAACATTCCATTTTAGGCCGTACAATTTCCTCGTAGATGGAGCTCTAGAGCTGAGTATGGTCTCCCCTACTCCTGCTGACAGGCCGGCCTCTCGGTACTGTGCTCCCTCAGGGGCCAGACCCACAGTTTCCATAGTTCAGGCCGAGGGTGAAGTATTGAGCCCTCTGCCTGTGTCAGCAGGTCCCTCCTGATGGGAGGCTCCCATGGAGGGCAGTCCAGGAGTAATATTATGCCATACTCGGGCCGGCCACAATGGGGCTACCAATAATAGACTGATGCCGTTGTGATGAGTCGTCTCTCGAGATGCGAATAGATCCACTTCCACTGGGCAGAACTTCTGACATATTGACTCCACCACCTCGAGATGGAGTCTCCATTCCCCGGGCCTCAGCCCCTGCCTTGACAGGATGTCTGCTCCCTGATTCTGATTCCCTGGGATGTATGTTGCTCTGAGAGACAACAATTGCCCCTGGGACCAAAAGAGGATCTGATGCGCCAGTCTGCATAGAAGGCGAGACCTCAGACCTCAGATGGTTTATATAGCCCACCACAGACATATTGTCCGTCCTCACAAGGACGTGATGACCCTTGAGATCCAGCTGGAAGCTCCTCAGAGCTCAGAACACCACCAACATTTCCAGGCAGTTTATATGCCAGGAGGAATGATGGTCCTGCCATAGACCTCTCGTAAAGCGGCCGTCCATGACCGCGCCCCAGCCCGTGAGGGAGGCGTCTGTTGAGGTGGCTTTCCGGCGACATGACGCTCCCAGCACGGGACCTTGGGACAGACACCAAGCTCTCTTTCACATAGATAGGGAACGAAGGCATCTGCGCGTAACCCTGATCATGCGAAATGGGTTTCCCCTCGGGGAGAACCCCTTGGTTTTCAACCACCACTGCAAGGGCCTCATGTGCAGGAGACCAAATGGAATGATATTGAATGCTGCTGCCATGAGACCTAACACTCTATGGAAATGTTGTAAAGCGATGGCCTGGCCTAGCTTTATCCTGGTCACTGTGGCCAGGATGGATTCGATCTGTGCAGGAGACAATTGTGCCCGCATCGTGACCGAATCCCACACCACTCCCAGGAACGTGGTTCTCTGGGCTGGTGCCAACACACTCTTTTTCGTGTTGAGTCTCAAACCCAGGCTCTGGATGTGGGCAAGGACAACATCTTGATGCCAAACTGCCAGCTCTTGTGACTGGGCTAGAATCAGCCAGTCGTCGATATAATTGAGAACCCTGAGACCCTGAAGCCTCAGCGGTGCTAGAGCTGCATCTTACATTTTGTAAATGTGCAAGGGGAGAGAGTTAGGCCAAACGGAGGAACTCAATATTGGTACGCCTCGCCCCCGAAGGACCTCGATCGCTCCCCCACGGGTGGGGCTGCCCGCAGAGGGCCTAAGCTGGCTAGTACCTCTTTGTTGAAGCCTTCTTCGCCTGCAGGACGGCCCTCATGTCGCCCGGCTTAGGCTGAGTCTTCGGCTGAGAGCGTCGCTTCTAGAGCCCCCCCTCAGGTAGCCTGGGGGCACAGACGACGCTCTCAGCCGAAGACTCTCTTTTTGCGCCTGCCTGTAGGCGGAGGAGCTGGCGGATGGCTGCGGCTGCCCGCTTGGGGCAGGCTTCTTAGGCTTTGAGCGGCGAGGGAGGTATTGTCTGAAGGCTGCAGATTATTCTGCGCCTTCTGAAACCTGTCGACGATGACATTATACTTACCTAGTCGCCGAACAGGCTAGAAGGCGAACCTTCTTCAACTACGCCATAACTTCCGGAGTTGGACCCTCGCCCTCATCAATATCATTAAGAAGGTCGGCCTGGTACGCCTGCAGTACTGCCAGTATATGCAGACTAGCACCAGCCCGACCCGCAGCCATATAAACCCTGCCCACTAACGTAGATGTATCAGCATGGCTTAGTGGGCAGCACTGGGGTTTTTAGGGATGATGCAGACTCCCATAACCATTCACATAACCGTTCTCTCGCCCCCCAAAGATATTACTATAGTTAGCACAGGGGGGTTGGACACGCGAGATAAGTGTGGTTTGTTCCACAATTTACACAACTCGTTGTGTATACTTGTATACTTGACTTATTCTTACAAAAAGTCTAAATATATTTGAGCTATACTCCTAGAATCCATGTTTTCATTATTATACGATAGAGGGCGCTAGTACACATATTCTGCACAGAATTTCCAAAAAACAAAACAAAACAAAAAAAAAAACAAGTGAAGAAAAAAAGGATACAGACTATACAGATACTAACACATGTAATCTAACATGACACGTTTCCCCAAAACTGTAACGTCATGTAAATTCTGTGGGTTGTTCTTATGAAATTCTGTGGGTTGTTAATCTCTTATGGCTTGTTTGGTGGATGTGAAGGCTTAGCTTTCATTACATTTTTTAAATTTTTAATGAAAAGAAAACTGAAATTATTGTTTTCAGCCTGTCTGAATTTTCATACTACCCGAAATTGGATTTGGGTGGGATGTTATTGTGTCTGAAATCATGGGTAAATAACCTGGGTTTCATTTTTGATGATGACCTAAAGTTTGACCGTCAAATTAATTCACTTGTCAAAACTTGCTTTTTCCGTCTGTGTTTACTTTCTAAAGCAAAGCCTTTTCTTTCTTTTAAATATTTTGAAAAAGTAATTTACACCTTTATTTTATCTAGGCTGGATTATTGCAACTCACTTTATTTTGGGATTAGCCAGACAGCTTTATCCCATCTACAGTTTGTTCAAAATGCTGCGGTTCAACTCTTGAGTGGGGTTAAAAAGAGGGAGCATATTACTCCTATTTTACGCTAACTACACTGGTTGTCTGTTTAATTTTACAGTAGATTTCAAAATGTTGCTCCTTGTTAATAAATCTCGAAATGGTTTAGCCCTTACCTATCTATGTGAGTTATCCAAATAATTATTTGTAATTCCTAAATTACAATGATTCGTCTGTTTCATTCCTCAACTTTGACATGTGCGATTACAGTGTTGTGACTTATTGGTTCATCCGTGCAGTTTATAGTCACATCAGTGTGATTTGAACTTTTACATTTGCGTTTGCATTGCCAAGTGGAAAAACACAGACCCTATTTTATTGAAAAAGCTGGTACTATTTAATTTTCAATAAAATAGGGTTTGTTTTTCCACTTTATTTTGATAAACATAACACAGTATATAATTCATATATACAGTTTACATAAAAACCTTTTACTGTTAACCTTTACTCTTTTAGTGTTAAAAAGTTTTTTTACTGTTACAGATTTGTGAATGTCCTATAAAACACACATCAGCTGTTTTAAGATCACATTGCATCAATTAATAATAATTCACAAAGAAAAAGAGTATGTAAAGTCAAATTAAACGGGGGAATTAAAGTAATTTCAGAGGTTCTGTAGCACATATGGCTCGACGGCGGTCCTTCAGCATTGTTTCAATATAAAGCCATTTTATCCTTAAACTGGATAATTTTGGGTTCCCTTTCAGTCGGTCACTCTCAATGTCATGTCAATGACCGACGAAATTGGGATATCACTTCAATAGACCAATCTACTTCGAGTTTAAACTAAATGAGCCAATGCACATTGGCATGCAATTATTGCATCCAGCTGCCGCTGATCACAGCGTGAGTATAATAAGGCAGCAGGTGCAATTCATACCAGCTTTTCGCTTCGGAGCCGAGCGACAGTATCTTTCTAATCAACTGTGTCTTCTGTGTTTCAGAAGTTCAGCATGCTCTCGGAAGCTTTGTGTATTGGCGAGACGGCGCTTCAGCAGTGGTCGTTCCTGTGTCGAGTGGGTTGCGCACTTCAGGCTGCACTTCACCCTGTCGTGTTGCAAGCAGCCAATTCCCCTGTGCGCCTCAGCACTGAGCATTTCCTAAAGAGCAAATTTTTCTAAAAGAGCTTCACAGGTGAGTCTTTGTAAAGACGACGGATCTTCCTTATAAGGATGCCGTTTCACCCATGCATTTCTGGGTGTGATCGTTACTTGGCAACGGATGATGGTCACGATTGCTGTCTCAGTTGTCAGGGCAAGGAGCTGTGGACCAGAAGAACTCTGGAAGAACTCGGAAACCGCTACTGTCACAAGCTCCACCACAAGCACTGGACCTCACTCATCCTCCTCCTTCGCCAGATGGCAGCAGCGGACAGTTTGAGAGTGTAAACAAAGGCCCTACTCACGCACCCTCTGCCAACCTGCGGAACCAGGAGAGCCCTGCACCCCACACTCACACCACACTCTGGCCTGCTCACAAGCTGCCCGAGTTAGGTCCCTGGATTCCACCTCTCTGCCCCACCACAGGTATTGTCTGTGGTTCCGCTAGCTGGCTTCTATGGACCATCAGCCTCGGCTATTCGATTAAGTTTGCCCGGCATCCACTTAAGTTCAGCAGTATCCGCTTCACTACAGTGAAAGCAGCCAATGCCCAGGCAGAGATCGCAGTCCTACTGGAGAAGGACATGATAGAGCCGGTCCCTCCAGCCGATATGAGGACGTCACTTACACTGCTCGGCCTGTGACATATGAGACCGCTCCAGCACTGAGTCACGAGGTGGGCGTGGAAGTGCGGCACTCACCGGGTCCAAGTTACACCGGCCTGTTGCCAAACCCTCAACCCGTGGTCAGATCTTGCATTCCTTTGGGCAGGGGTGCCCCTAGAACAGATCTCCAGTCATGCTGTGGTTTGCACGTACAACAGGCATGTAGTCTCAGTGGTTTGGAAGGGCCTGCAGCTGCATTGGCACATCATTTGCCTAGAGTTGTTAGCAGTGTGGTAGTGGACCCCATCACTTTGGCAAGAGCACCATCTACGAGACACGCTTATGCCTTTAAGTGGAACCGGTTCGTCGAGTGGTGTTCTTCTCGCCGAGAGGACCCCTGAAGATGCCCGATTGCGGTCGTGCTTTCCATTCTGTAGCAAGGGCTGAAGCGAAGGCTGTCTCCCCCCACACTCAAAGTCACTCAAAGTGGCTGCTATTGCTGCGTACCATGACCCCATGAATGGGAAGTCCTAGTGAGGTAGTGACCAATTTCGTTGGTCATTGACGTGGCGTCGAGAGAGACCAACTGAAAGGGAACGTCTCGGTTATGTATGGTAACCCTCGTTCCCTGAACCAGGGAACACAGACGTCATGTCCCGTCGCCAGGGTTGCTGTACCACCGCTGACCTGCCAGGTCACCGGCTCTGCTCATCAGCGAAAACCTGGTATGCATTGCACCTGCTGCCTTATTATACTCACGCTGTGATCAGCGGCAGCTGGATGCAATAATTGCATGCCAATGTGCATTGGCTTATTTAGTTTAAACTCGAAGTAGATTGGTCTATCTAAGCGATATCCCAATTTTGTCAGTCATTGACGTGACATCTCTATTCCCTACTTCAGGGAACGAGGGTTACCATACGTAACTGAGACGTTTCTTTTCAGATCACTTACATTTATGGATGTGAAACTTGCCCTAATTTGAAATTTTTTATATAAAAATATAACTTATGTCCAAAAAAATAAAAATCATGTTTATCTTTTTTTATTGCAGAACAACTATACTTGCATGTAAATATATCATACACAGAGAATTTACACAGTATGCTCACTATACTAATCAAATACATTATATAGGAAATTACAAAACCGAAATAACAAGTGAAATGTTATATATATATTAGGGGTGTAACGGTACGCAAAAATCACGGTTCGGTACGTACCTCGGTTTTAAAGTCACGGTTCGGTTCATTTTCGGTACAGTTAGGGAAAGAAATGGAAACATTAAACTGCAGGTTGTTCATTACTATATACATTTTTATTTTAAAAATATATATAACTTTGCCAAAGTGTAAAGTTGCAGCATCAACAGTTTCAGTTTTTAGACCTGCTCAGATTTCGTTATTGCGTTGGACCGATCGGAAATTAAGAGAAAAGGTCTGTTTAAATGCCGACGGGAACTGCGTCTGAATTACAATCATTTTTTTCCTAGTTGTAGTGATGGCTTTTTGAAAACCTTAGGCCGGTGACACACTGGCATATTGCACCTGTCAAACATAGTCTATTTTGCCGTCAATACTGTTGACGGTGTCCTTTATCAGTAGGCTTTATATTTATGCTCAACATGAAGTATAGATATTGTTGTCGTGAAGACAAGATCCTGGTCTGTCTGCAGCCTCCCTCTGTGTCACCTACAGTAGCAGCAGCGTGCCATCGCCGCGTCAGGCACGATTCCGTCACGCAACTGACACACAGCAGAAATGCCACGCACGCTCACACCACGCAGCCAGTGTGTCACCGGCCTTAGAATCAGCTGCAGGGCGGGACTTGCGCTGAACGCGGAGACATCTGCCACTTAATATGCTCGTTTTGAAAATGTACTTACTGTATGTTCCGTGCACAAAATTTTGCATTCGGTCATTCGTTACACACGTGCACCGTACCGAAAGCCCTGTACCGAAATGGTCCGGTACGAATACACGTACCGTTACACCCCTAATATATATAGTATATTTTGTGTTTATATGTAATCATTATCATCTGAATCTGAAAGCCTAGTCTAAAGTCTATAACATTTCTACTGTTGCTGCAAGCTAGCCTTCAAACCATCTAAAGCAGAAAAACGTTTGCAAAAGAACCCGACTGTAAGTACATTAACATTATTAGTCTTAAATATTAACGTATGCCTTTATATATCAAGTTGTACCTGCATTTTCCCAAGAAGTCTCTGGTGTAAATGTATAACGGAAGTACAGATACACTGTTTTGTAGGAAAGTAGAAGTTAGCTGACGTCATTGTGAAAAGGGTCTATTGGATGCTCAGTTCAGTGAATGGGACAGTGCATGAGAATTAAAGCAAAAGTGATGAAAACAAGCTAGCAAGTCAAGACGGCATAGACTGATCTAAGGTTTCATTTATCTTACTCAAGCATTCCAATATGCAAAGATTTTCATAAAAACATGAGCAACTTAAAATGAAGAAAGTTATAAACATAACTGATATTCAAAATGGTAACCAAGTTCTACTTTGTTTTGTAAACTGTTTTGTGGTAAATACAAATAAACTGTTTTGTGGTAAATACATTTTTATATTTTAATTTGAGTAAATTTTTAGAAGATTGAATCAATTGTTAAAGTTATCAAGTTATTTCATTAGACACCATTTTTGATGATACAGTACCTTTGTATTAAATTATAGAACACAATCCCAAAAAAATTAAAAATAAAAAAAAATTCAATGGAGAGCATAAAATGGGTTTCATAGGGCCCTAAACTGAGAGGTATCTTACTCTATGGAATTTGAACAAACAGTTTATATTTGCTTTCATTCTTGGCCTACCAAACATTGGAGAGCATGTCCTTTTCCATTAATGGTAAATGAATATTGTGATATCAGTATTGTATGATATGGGACGAAATCTCATAACATATTTTGGTGTATCGCCCAGCCCATACTTTACAGCATGAGTTTAATAATAATAATAAAAAAAATAAAAATAAAAAACCTTTGTTTCATGTTCATTTAATATGCTGTTTAATAAAATTTTTATAATCCTGATTACTGTTTTCTCCTGCACACTGAACTGTAATTCTGTTAAGAGCAAAATAATGATGAAACATGTTTTAAAGAGCAGAAGCTTATTCCGGTCTCGGTCAGGGCTTTAAACCAGATTACATCCATTTAATATTTGGATCCACCAACTTTAATTATCTTGTGGCGCTCTTTTTAAAGACATGCATTTCTGTGGAAAGATATTTTTATGTGTGAATGTGATATACGTTCTTCACATCTTTTCATCAAAACTATTATTTCTTCTCAGCACGAACATGAATTAACAAGAAATAGACACATTAAGAACATTAGTGGAGGAAGTGGTTATTCACTAGTTCAGCTTCATATGAAGACATCTCTGAAATCCTTCTGTGTGCACTAAAAGCTGTTAAAAAAACGCAAATCAATAAACCAGCAATACCTAATCCACAGTATTCAGAGAGCTGCATGCAGTAAAGTGTTCTCAAAGCAACTGAAGTTTATCGCTTTTCAAACCGGAGGAAAGAGTGACTAAGAAGGGACTCATGAGTCATTTTCAAGGTGTGAATTCTTGATCAAGCCTAGTAGGATTCTTCCTGCATATTCTGTCTGTTTACAATATATCACCTATGATGTTCCTGTCTGCAGCTGGTGATATGCTTATTCCGGAGAGGGGGACCGAGGATGGATTTGAGCTGCACTTTGGGCTAAACTACCTGGGCCATTTCCTGTTGACAATCCTGTTGCTGGATGTGTTGAAGAAATCAGGCAAACCTGATAAATTTTCCTGAATATTCATTATGTCTTCAGCTCTACACGCTATGGAGGAAGATTAACTCTGGATGACTTGTAGGGAAGGTTAGAAGCTTTTTTTATTATTATTGAGATTCTTATCTTGCCTCAAGTCTTACAGTGAATGGAAAGGACAAGCCACTCATGATTCAAAATATGAGTTTTGAGCAGTGTAGAGTAGGGCTTGTTGTTTGTTGTTTCTCCGATCACAAATGCAGACATGGTTTTATGTTTACGCAGCACGATACGCAAAACGTAAAATGACAGTATCAGTTATTATAATCAGTAATTATGTCCCCACTGAATGCAACAAATGCCTCGTTTATAATGGGCTTTATTCATATTTTTTTTTTGTCTCGTTGTGCCAGGACATGGCATCATAGTATGGTAAAGGGCGTAGAATTTCCATCACATGCTTGAGGAATTCAGCCAATCACAATGCACTGAATAGCTGGCCAATCAGCGTACACCATCAGTCAAAAGCTCTACAATGTGCATCTCAAAAGCACAAAACACTCTTAAGATTTTGTTTGTTTGTTGTTCGAACCTTTAACCTGGAGGGTTTGGGACCTGTGGCTCAGCAGAGTGTTGCACTCAGTCAGTGCATACTCATCAGGCTGCTGAATAGAGCTTTCAGTGTGAGAATGATTACATGCATTACATAGCAAGTTGACCAGATTAGCATGCTAAACTATATTATTATACTAACATATGTAACAGGTAATCTGATTGCTTAAGTCACATTACATAAAAAATGACAGCTGATTAGCATGTTAACAAATTACCAAGCTAAGCTAACTAGTATTAGTCAACAAACACAGGCACGGTCACATTTGGAGATGTATTTCTTGGGAGAGTTGGGAAATATCAAAAATCTGTTCAGTCCTTTTTATGTGGCTTGGTCCAAAGATCATCTGATACGACTTTTACAAAATTAGACAAAATTTGTAGGAGGAGAAAAAAAAAGTTTCCATTCACTTTAAAATGGCGGACAAACAAAATGTTGGGAAATTAAAAATGAAATTTCATCAGACTCTGCATAAGCCTAGAAACGAGCATTGGACAATGCTTTCAAAAGTTTCAAAAATCCTTACATCTTTGGAACACTAGGTGGTCCTGTCTTCAAACTTCTCAGGTACCTTCAGTACATGATGTTGATGATACCAATTTTTTGTGCTGATATGTCAAATAGTTCAAAAGATATTGCAATTTTCTGCAAATTTCTAAATTCTTGCAAAATTGGTGTCCTTGGATTTGGCATTGCCAAACATCAATCAAAAATGTATGATTAACTTTTCAAAAGTTACAAGCAAAAAAAGTAAATTTTCGGTATCTCTTGGCCCGTAGGTGGTGCTGTTCCCAACTATGGGATGGACCCTCAGATCATGGTGCTGATTAATGTTGATTTTCCACAGCATAGTATGACTTGGCTCGGCACGGCTCAGTACGGTACGGCACAGAACAGCTTGGCTCGTTTTGCATTTCCACTGCAGTTTAGCAATGCTTTAGAGTGGGTGGGATTATTCACATTTCATTATAGTTGTGCTGCTTCTACTGCAGCAACACCTGAAAAACATTTTCATTCCGCGTCGCCTCATCAACCTCTCGCTGGATACGCTCCCCGGCTATCAACGAGACGAATATCTGTACTTCCTCAACAGACCACGAAACAGCCATTTTTTGAGCAAACAGCTCATTCAAAACAGTTGTGTTCAATCCTTCGCTGGCTGTGCTGATTTCATTCTAGTAGTTTTGTTGTGTCTCTGTGTCACAGGTTCAATGACGCAGGTAGTAATGATTCTCTTCGGCCAATCAATGATCAACAGAATTTACATGTTGCGTTTTGGTAACGGTATGGTTCACTTGGAACCTCAACCGAGGTAGTACTGAAAAATGTACCAGGTACTCTACCCAGTGAAAAACTCCCCAAAAGTGAACTGTAACAAACTGTACCGTGCTGTGGCATACAGTGGAAAAATGTCATTTCAGTTGATCAAAGATACAGCATCTTAACCAGGTTTGGGTCAACATTAAGTTCGCAACACCATAATTTGTGAACAAAGATGAATATCAAAATTCTATTTAGTCATATTTGTGCAGCTCGGTCTGAAGATCATCTGAGCGAACTGGACAAATTTGGAAAAAGTAGCAGCGAAAAAGTAACTCAATACTGTACTTTTCGAAATGGTAATTTTTTTTTACAATACTGTAATAGGTTGAGTCTTTATGTAAGCTATTGAATGTTATCAGCATGAGGAGAGTAATCAGATATATTAAGTTTGAGTTTTCTAGAGCAAACGCTATAACCATTGGAAAAGTGAATTTCTGAACTGGTGTTGTCACTATAGAGTTGGTCCTAGGGCCCCAAAGTTGGTCATTTCACTATTAATGACGATGAATTTAATCATTTTCCTACTAACGTTTCTTAGACTCCTATTGGGGAAAAATAATAATGAGAAGAAAACTAACAGGCACAATATAAGGGGAGCTGCACCTCTGGTGCTTGGCCCCTAACAAAACATATGAACCAGTATTAATTGTTGTCAGATTCACAAACAAATTACTTTTGAGTCTATACAGATCAGTCATTGAAGCCACCAGTCACTGCATTAACATCTTACTTGTCATAACTTTCATATTAATAACTTCCTCATTATAACTTTCATTCCCAACGAGAGTTGTTATTTTGCAATGTGCACTTGACGTTATGGATTTTATTATGAAAAATGGTTTATGAGACATGATCAATATTAACAGTTATGTAAACAAGTTGTTTATGTTTTTGTTTTTTAACTAAAAAAAATTCTACTTTGAGATTGGAATAACTAGTAAATTGCATATTTATAAAACATGAAAGTTTAGACTAGTATTTTTATATTTATACAGTATTTTATGATTATTTACATGCAGGCAGAAGCAGCCTACAGACCCAGTGTGCACAAATACGAATATAGAAAAAGAAAAAGAAAAAAAAGGATACATATGCCACCTTAAGATAATAAGATAAATTAAGTTATTATTATTCACCATTTAAAAATTATTTAGAAAATGAATAAAATGGTAAATGTAGAAATAGTAAGTGTAAAATTGCTCATTTTCCTATATCTACATTTATTTCACTACACTTGTTATCTTTCTCATCATCTTAACATTCAATCATTTAAAAACACTTATAATTTTGTCAAATACACTGTTAAATGTTCTTCATTTTTAGCAGATCTTAAAATTAATATCCATTCATACGATGAATCATAATACTGTGATGCCTGAATTCCTGTGTAGCATTTGAAACGATTGCCTTTAGTATTGGATTTTAATATTAACCATTCATCATTTGCCATCATCAAAATAATATTGTCTTATCAGTATTAGCCCTAATTTTTATATTGGTACATCCCTAATATTCTTAAAGGCGAAAACATTTCCGTCTCATATTAAACATAACTTCCTGTAGTGCAGATCTGTCCGTCCTGTTTACATCTGCTTTATTCCTCAAAATATTGCCGCCATTACACTTTTTCACACGTCTGCTTTTATTGCTTTTCAGTCTTGAGAGTCTTCATCTGTTACTGCAGTCATGTACTCCGCAGCTCAAGGACACTGTCGCTAAATCATGCAACGTGATTCAGAGCACCATGTGTCTACTGAATGTTGCAAGGACTCCTGGGAGACAGGAAGGGGTGGTTATTAGTTTTACAATAAATACTGACAAACGACAAATCTAATACAGCAAACAAGGTGCCCGCCTGCAACTGGTGATGACTGGTGATGTCACACTGTATGGAAGGTGTGTGTTGAAATCAGAAGATTTCTAATAAATATGTTCTTCAAGGTGAGTGAGAGAGAGAGAGAGAGAGGCGGTGGTGAGTGCAAAGACAGCTGCTGGTATTAATAACGGATAAATGAGAAATGCAAGATTTTTGGTTTGTTAATGTGAGGGTCACTGTCTCCTCTAGATGCCTACAAGTGTATCTTATACTCAGACCTTCCTAAAGTGTATTGCATCTTCCTTAGACCAATGATGGTGAAATGTCATGATTTTCTATGACAATTTCAATACTATAGCTAAAACTAATATGCTTTTTATGCAAATTATTTTATAAGTTGATTTTTAATATACAACATTACAAAATTAAATGAAAACTGACATGTTGAAATCAAGAATTTATAATCGAACAATCAATAAATAAAACATTTAAGTTAACAAGTAAATTATTCAAGTATAGTCAGTAATAAAATGAGAACAAAGATACTAATTACAATAGAACAATCAGCCTAAAATTCGTTTTGATGAAATAATTAATGACCGGCCATTTAATTATTAGAAAAATAATGCACACCCGATATTAGGTGTGCATTGCCGTTACACCTTGGCTGTGCATTATTTTTCAAATAATTCAATGGCCTTATATATATATCAAAGGCATTATATATATATATATATATATATATATATATATATATATATATATATATATATATATATATATCCACAACCACCAGATCGCATCCTCCGATTCCATTCCATTATGGATTTTTTTTTTTTATTATCCAATCAATTCCTGATGCATTAAATCAATATATAAATACATTTATATATATATAAAATTGAATATCATTCAGAAATGTGTCATGATGGAAGTACTGTAAAATGAGTTGCAAATTGCGTTTGTGTTTTACTCGGCACATTTGGAATGCCAAAATAACTTGGTCAACTTTTGGAAAGTCATCCAAACTAGGCCTGAGTCACTGGAGTGATGGTTTATTCAGACATCTCTTTGTGCTTGGCAGAGAGTTCTTGAGGTGTAGAGCTTCCGTTTCTCTTGTGTTTGGGTTATTTTTTTGGCTTTGTTGCTTTTTATGAAAGGACAGAGAGAGAGAACAGGAAATGAGGTGGAATCGGACAAGACACTAGAGTGACTGTACCACTTTTAAGTGGGTGTTAATTTAATCTAATTCTCAATATCAAAAAGACAGCATTTATTTTCAGATTATAGACTAACTGTTAAATGAAAAATATAAAAAAATCAGTACTATTTATGATAGATACCTTGGCTAGGACCCCTATTATCTGAAAGCTTTGTTAAAGCGTTACATTTTTCTAGCCCTTTTTTAGATCTTTCGAGTATGTGATGACAAAATCAGAAAATCGGCAGAAGCATATCCACAATGAAATATCAACAAATAAATATACAAAACTGAATAATACTGATAAATTGAAAAACAACTAAAATCCCTGTCATTACTTATCTGTCCAGTATAGAATTACCAGCTTTCATATCTAAAACATATTAAATCTAATGTAGCAAGTTTGTGGATATTTTCCTCAGATATGTTGTGCTTGTGTGTAACGCTTTGTCAGAGTTACTGACAAAGGTGCACTGTTGAATGACAACACTTTTTGACAAACTCACTTGCCCCAATATGTTGCAATAAGGCAATGTGACAGGGCAGTGTATCCCTGGAGACACTGTTTTTACTCTTTCTTTTTTTTTTCTTCCCCATCTGTCTTCTCACAGAATCTCTTGGAATTCTTATTGAAATCTAAAGGTTTGAAGCTGCTGTGTCAGGGTGAACAATAATTGGATTTATATTTTCTCTTTGCTTCAAAGGTGTGTGTGTGTGTGTGTGTGTGTGTGTGTCTGTCTGTTAATCAGATGTGATTCTTTCATCTTTGTTAAGAGTATTTGTTACACCTCTTGAATTTCAGATTAGTGTAAGAAAATGAAAACATGAATGAGAAAGGAAAAATTTAATATAGAATTACATACACACATGCTCACACACACATATACAATATCTTCAGGCTTTTAATGGGATTTCAGACTTTTGGATCTTACTGTTTACGTTGTGTTATATGCCACCTCATACAGTAGCTACCCATCTATAAGCTCACTGATGTGTTGGCTCAAAATTATCAAAATTGCTTCTATTTTCGCAGGTTGTTTTATTGTCATCCCTCATCCAATCAAAATGATTCTTTCTGGTCCATTAAATTCAGCTGAGTTTGTGCTAAAAGAGCTTCAGAGATGATCAGAATAGCAAACAGCAGCACATGATAGTGTTGCACGCCCTGCCAGAACAGTATATAATTCATTTTTATGTGTGAACAACTCTCTTTAGTTATGCGCAATAGACACGGTGAGGTAGCATATGAAAACCACAGCAATGGGCAGTGACCTTCGCCTCTTCTCAAGGGGAATTATTTGGACTACAAAAGATAATTCAGTGTGGAATCTGTTGAATACAAATGTAATTTCCGTGAAACTCGTACCCTTGTTGAGGTGAGGTGTGTTGATACTGATTCATTGTGATCATTATCAGCACGGCAATATCCTTTAGCAGGGTGCTTATTTACGAGTCAGGTTGAGTCACGGTTCACGGCGTCCAATATGTATGCGGCACAGGAATTGCTGTAGAAAACCCAGGAATTACAGGGCTCAGCGAGGACAGTGTGCTCTATGTGTTTAAAAGAAAAGATGACAAATTATGAATGTCTTGAGGGGAGATATTGTTATGACTAAACAGGCAAAGGCTTTCAAAATAGAAAAGCGCACCCACAGAATAAAAATTTTCAGCACTTGGAGAAAAGAACAATGTGATAGAGAAGGTTTAGGGTTTATTCAAGAAGAAAAAAGATGATGGGTTTTAATAGGTTTTTTGTCTCATGAAAAAGAGTGCTTGCTGTGCATGGTGTGAATACTGAGTGCGTATACAATTTCTGATGTTTTTTTCTGGAACCGTCTGTGTTGAGAGAAAGAGAGCGATATGACATCTTTTCTCCCTATAAATCAAATGTGCTCTAAAACTGAAGTATACTTCCTTTTAAACACTCCCTTTTACATATAAAACAATTTTCCATCAATGTTTTTTTTTATCTCACCTGACTGCTTTTCTTATTGTCAGAACCCAAACCGAGGAATACAAAATGTTTAGATATAGAACGTTACAGGAGGTGGTATGACCAAAATCTTCACTCAATTTTCAACAAAATAGGCTAATGCTTTACATATTAAATAGCCATGTGGCATTGTCTATAGGTGTGTTTCTATTACAGATGCAAAATTTTGGCAATATTTTATAAATGTCGATAAAAAGGTTTTGAGAAATGACAGCGTTTCCACTAGCAAATGTTATGGGACTAAAACTTAATATTTTGCCTCTCGTGACAAGTCATGGCAACGGATTTTGGCGGGACTTTAATGGATTTTGGCTATATTTATTCAAAGGAGGCATATGCACAGAGAGCCGCTTCACAAATGTGCATGCTGCAGCTGGAATAAACACAAGCATTGACTAGAGTGGCCGCAGTCAGCTTATGTGTGCAGTGTAAATTGTCTGAGCACTAATGGTAGAGAAAGCCCCTTATACTTGTCAGGAACACAACTGGACACAGATGCAGGTTACAGTGCGAGACCAATTTATTCAAAAAGTCAAAAGAAAAGCTCCCTCCAACGAACAAAAACAGGCCGGGAAATGAGGAAAAAGGTCCAACAGAAAAATAAGAGACTTCAATGTCCTTGCAAAAATGCCCGGCAGGGGGCGCCCAACGGCGCGGCCGCGTAGAGAGCGGTGAGGGGAGGAAGCCATGAGAGAGCCAGTGACGGAGCAAACAAAACTCTTCAGAAGAATGCCGGTGCCCGGTCTAGGAAATAAGGGAGGGGAAAAAATAGAAAAAAAAAACAAACAAAACCAGTAGCAGCAATGGCACGACAGAACAAGGCTTGACAGGATCAGACAGAAAGACTACACTGGGACTATTGACGAACAACGATCTGGCACCAATAGGCGCGACAGACGAGAATAAATAGAGCAAGAGATGAACAGACATTGAATTCAGGTGAGCGGAGTCAAACAATTAGAAGCGGAAACAGTAGTGATGAGGGGGAGGGAGGAACGCCACAGATAGGTGCAAGACGAACGATCAAAACCTAAACAAAACACCATGTGCACACGAGATGCAGACATATACAGAAACACACGCACACACCAAAGAACGGGGTGATCAGACAGCGGACATGACAGTACCCCCCCTCCGACGGACGCCACCAGGCGCCGCAGGAAGGGGCTCACCTCGTCGCCGGTAGAAGTCCTTGACCAGTGTCCGATCCAAGATATCCAGGACCGGAACCCAGCTCCTCTCCTCTGGGCCATAGCCCTCCCAGTCCACAAGATATTGAAAGCCCCGACCCCTACGTCGGACATCTAGCAACTTCCGCACCGTATAGACCGGGGAGCCATCCACTAGACGGGGGGGGAGGGGGGGTTGGGGCAGATGGAACAAGAGGAAAATGGAACACAGGTTTAACCCTGGAAACATGGAAAAGAGGGTGCACCCGACCAAGCGTGGTAGGGAGCTTGAGCTGCACCGCCGCCGGACTCAGGACCTTGGTGATCCGGTATGGGCCAATGAACCTGGGTACCAACTTGCGTGAGGCTACCCTGAGAGGCAGGTCCTTGGTGGAGAGCCATACCCGTTGACCACACACATAGCGGGGAGCAGGAGTCCGGTGACGGTTGGCCGCTGCTTTAGTCCGCCTACTAGCCTGGGCCAAGGCCGCCTTAGCCCTCTTCCAGGTGCGTCGATACCGTCGGACGAAGGCCAAAGCAGACGGGACCACAGCTTCGGGTTCCTGTGTGGGAAACAAGGGAGGTTGATAACCGACAGAACACTGGAATGGGGACATACCTGTGGCAGAAGCCGGAAGGGAGTTATGGGCGTATTCTACCCAGGACAGCTGTTGACACCAGGAGCTGGGATTTTGGGATGCCAGGCAGCGAAGAGTACGTTCCAAATCCTGGTTTGCCCGCTCGGACTGCCCGTTGGTCTGGGGATGGAATCCTGAAGACAGACTCATAGAGGCCCCGATCTGCCAACAGAACTCCCTCCAAAACTAAGAGACAAACTGGGGACCCCTATCAGACACCACGTTGACCGGAAGACCATGAATCCGGAACACGTGATCAACCATCACCTGAGCAGTCTCTTGGGAAGCTTGGGAAGGGGAATGAAATGGGCCGCCTTAGAGAAACGGTCCACCACCGTAAGAATGACGGCGTTACCCTTAGATTCCGGAAGGCCAGTGACAAAATCAAGGGCCAAATGTGACAGGGGCGAGAAGGGATGAGCAACGGGTGGAGCAGACCAACGGGAGGCGCATTGGAAGTCTTGTTCTGAGCGCACACCGAGCAGGCAGCCACGAACTGCCTGACATCCTTGGCCATGGATGGCCACCAGAATCGCTGGCGGATGGACCCGCTGGACCCCCCTTCGGCACAGGCCCCTTAAGTAGGGCCTCCTCTACTCGTCTCTCGATGTCCCAAGAGAGGGATGCCACCACCACCCCCTTGGGCAAGATGGTGTCTGCTGACTCCTCCCTCCCAGGGGAGCCTCAAAGAGACGAGAAAAAGTATCGGGCTTAACATTTTTGGACCCGGGCCTGTAAGACAGCGTGAAATTGAACCGGCTGAAGAAGAGGGCCCAGCGAGCCTGTCGGGAGCTCAGCCTCCTGGCCGAATGGATATACTCGAGGTTTTTGTGATCCGTCCAGACCAGGAAGGGCCGAGCTGCGCCCTCCAACCAGTGACGCCACTCCCCCAAAGCCAGCCTGACCGCCAACAACTCCAGATTACCTATGTCGTAATTCCGTTCTGGGGGACTCAGGCGATGGGAGAGGAAGGCACAGGGATGCACCTTTCCGTCCTCGTGCGAACGCTGAGATAGGACCGCGCCCACTCCGACATCGGAGGCATCCACCTCAACAATGAATTGACGTTCAGGGTCTGGAATAGACAAGACAGGAGCAGAGATAAAACGGGACTTTAATTTATCAAAGGCCTCCTGTGCCCCAGTATTCCACTTGAACGGTACCTTGGGAGAGGTGAGTGCCGTTAAAGGTGCAGCAATCTGACCAAAGTTCCGGATGAACTGCCGATAGAAGTTGGCAAACCCCAGGAACCGCTGCAGAGCTTTACGAGAGTCAGGAGCTGGCCACTCGGCAACGGCCCTTACCTTACAGGGGTCCGCTTTGATCTCCCCCGCGGAAACAACGAACCCCAGGAACGGAACCGACTGGGCATGGAAGATGCACTTCTCCGGCATAACATAGAGCTGGTTCTCCAGCAGCCGTTGTAACACCTGGCGAACATGCTGAGTGTGTACCTGCAGAGATGGGGAAAATATCAAGATATCATCAAGATACACGAAGACAAAGCGATTCACCATGTCTCTCAACACGTCGTTAACCAGGGCCTGGAAGACAGCTGGGGCATTGGTCAGACCAAATGGTAGGACCCGGTACTCAAAGTGTCCCGTGGGTGTGTTGAAAGCTGTCTTCCACTCATCCCCCTCACGTATGCGAATTAGGTGATAGGCATTCCGAAGGTCTAGCTTGGTGAAGACCTTGGCTCCCTGCAATAGCTCAAAGGCAAACGACATAAGAGGCAAGGGGAAGCTGTTTTTAATAGTGATGTCATTCAGGCCTCGATAATCTATACAAGGACGCAAGGAGCCGTCCTTCTTCTTGACAAAGAAGAACCCAGCACCTGCAGGAGATGAAGAGGGTCGGATGAGACCGGCTTTGAGGGATTCATTAATATATTTGTCCATGGCCTCTCTTTCAGGACCTGAAAGGGAAGACAAGTGACCCTTGGGCGGAGAAGTGCCTGGGAGGAGCTCAATGGCACAATCATAAGGGCGATGTGGAGGTAAGGAGGTTGCCCGGGACTTACTAAACACCTGGCACAGGTTGTGGTACTCCACCGGGACCCCCTTCAAATCAGCAGCCTCCACCTGCAATACAGGACACACAGACACAGGGAAAGAGGCAGCACCCAAACAAGATGCAAGACAAAACTTACTCCAAGACAAGACAGAGTTGCTGGACCAATCCACGTGAGGGCCATGTTGCACCAACCACGGGGGCCCCAGAACTATGGGAGCACTCGGGGATTCAAGAAGGTACCTCTGGCGGAGCGGTCGAATAGCCTCTCCATCTCCTGGCGGAAATCTTTAAAAGAAGCACAACAGGGCACTTTAGTCTCCCAGACGGAGGTTCCCCAGTCTCTAGCCTTGCCGGTTAGAAGAGTCAATACAAAAGCCACTTTGGACATCTCAAGTGCGTATGTGCGTGGCTGCAAGGCAAACACCACAGAACACTGGGACAAGAAGGCCCGGCAGGAATTGGGGTCCCCATCATAGGGTGGTGGGTTATTGCATCGGGGCTCAGGCTCATGGCGAGGAAGATGGTGAACGGCACCACCCTGAGCAGCCTCTCGTTGCAGTTCTTGGATGCGGTTGGTCAGCTCAGCCACTTGGTTGGCTAGAAACTCCACCTCCCTTGTGGTGTTCGTCAGTCTGGCTTCGTGCTGGCCCAAAAGAACACCCTGCTGGGTGACTGCGGTTCTGACAGGATCTGCACCTGCTGTGTCCATCTTGGCCAGATCGTTCTGTCAGGAACACAACTGGAGACAGATGCAGGTTACAGTGCGAGACCAATTTATTCAAAAAGTCAAAAGAAAAGCTCCCTCCAACGAACAAAAACAGGCCGGGAAATGAGGAAAAAGGTCCAACAGAAAAATAAGAGACTTCAATGTCCTTGCAAAAATGCCCGGCAGGGGGCGCCCAACGGCGCGGCCGCGTAGAGAGCGGTGAGGGGAGGAAGCCACGAGAGAGCCAGTGACGGAGCAAACAAAACTCTTCAGAAGCATGCCGGTGCCCGGTCTAGGAAATGAGGGAGGGGAAAAAATAGAAAAAAAAAAAAAACAAAACCAGTAGCAGCAAACAATGGCATGACAGAACAAGGCTTGACAGGATCAGACAGAAAGACTACACCGGGACTATTGACGAACAACGATCTGGCACTGATAGGCGCGACAGACGAGAATAAATAGAGCAAGAGATGAACAGACATTGAATTCAGGTGAGCGGAGTCAAACAATTAGAAGCGGAAACAGTAGTGATGAGGGGGAGGGATGAACGCAACAGATAGGTGCAAGACGAACGATCAAAACCGAAACAAAACACCATGTGCACACGAGATGCAGACATATACAGAAACACACGCACACACCGAAGAACGGGGTGATCAGACAGCGGACATGACAATTCTGGAGAGTGGCCACATATGAAGTGTTTCTTAGAGGTTATAGTACAATGAAGAATGATCATATGTCTTTTTACATACACCAAGTGACCTGTAAATGCGCAAAAAACATTTTCATTGCAGTTTTGCTAATTATTTATTTTTCGCATTGCCTGAAAAACACCTAATGGAAGCGTAAAAACTTTTTTGTGATATTTGGGATTTTTTGCGAAATTGACACATTTCCAATAGGCATATTTTCAATTTGCAATTTCAATTTGCGCAAATTGAAGGGTGAGGGAAACACGCCTTATGTTTAAATAACCCATTTAATTAATATGTACAAATTTAAGGTCCTTCATCTCTGTTGACTTTTTGTTTCTCTCTTTTTATTTGGAACTTGATGGATAAAAAATACTTAGCCTATGTGTTACTTATTAAGAAACATGCATTAGGTATTGTGAACAAATTTTTTTTACAGAATTTATTAAAAGTCAGTTTATAAGTAAATTGGTCATTCATGTTCGTTTATAGTACTAATGTTCATTTATTCTTGAATATAATGTATACTTGAATTTGAAATGTATTAGTTTATTTAGAAATTGATAAATTAATAAATTAATCTAGATTGCTAAATCTTGTAAAAGTATTGTTCTCTAATGTCATGTAAGATTTATCTAATGTTAACTTATCGAATAGATATTTTATAAAACATGATAACTGTAAACCACAGCTTCTTGGGGCTTTTTTGCTGTGTTATGAAACATAGTTTTCTAAATGGTTGAGCCACAATTAAAGCAGTTGTAAAATAGCAGATGCGTTAAAGTATTGCCCGAATTCCATCATTATTTTATTTGAGGCAAGGTGATATTACTTAAAAATTAAAAATAAAAACTTCACTTAACAACTGTTACTTCACTTTATATACCCTGAAAAGTTTATATAAAGTAAATCGTACATTAAACTGTTTTCACACAGAAACTCCTTGTTAATTTAACAAATACTTGTGAAGAACACATTGAATTACATTGAATTACATTCAATAGAAAACTGAAATTGTATTTTTGTTCTTGTAAAATGTACCCAATAATCTTTATTATATATATATATATATATATATATATATATTGTACTGTCACTAACATAAAAATAATGTAAATCAGCTCTAATCACTGATAGCCATGCAAATAAATATATATACGACCCAGCAAAATCTCTGCTGGTTTGATGCATTTCAAGCACTGCACAATATGTAAATGTTGTGATCAGCCCTATAAAACAGTATATAAAGGTGTTGAGTCTTTCTGTACCGCAGCTGTTGTTCCATTTCACCTTAAGCGCACAGGCCTGTATGGCCCAATACTAACAGCTAAGAGAGAAGCTATTCTCAAACTCTTTGTGCTGTATTGATTCAGCTCACTATAGAGAAACCTTGTGACTCCTGTAGTTTAATCCAAATTCCCTCAGACGAAAGAGATAGAGAAAGGAGAAAAACAGTGCTCAGCCCCAATTGCCTGGCCTCAAAGAGAGCCGTTTGAAGTGCAGAATCTGGCAGCGGTTTTAGAGAAGATCAGCTGTCCTGAGTAATTGATCCGTATGGAGGTCATAGTCCAACTGACCGTCTGCATATCAATCTAACCAACTGTGCGGCCCAACTTTTAGATCTTCTGATGTGGAAGCGAGCCATAACATTTGCAATTAGAAGGATAATTTGAATAATTAACCATTGCAGCTGGAAAGCATCACGTGTAAACATGAGGCAAATGCCACATGAGGAAGCATACGAATTAGAACCAACAATAAATAAATTTAACTGTATATTCAAATTGGGAAGAAGCCCCAAAATAAAGATAATTTAAGACATTACAGTGTAAAGTTATGTATTCAATAGACATTACAAAAAGTCAGTAGTTTTCATTTGAGTTGCATTTTGCATCGCGAGTACAGGATTTTGAGATGTCATGTCAAAACAGTTAAAAGTGTTCATCCCAAAAAAAAAAAAAAAATCTTCATTTACCAATGTTGATCTAATCCTGTATAATTTATATTCTTCTACTGAACTCAAAGAAGATCATTTGTAGAATGTTGGTAACCAAAACAATTTTGTCATTCATTGAGGTCCATTGTGAAAATTACATGAAAATTCTGTCATCATTTACTGACAATCCTCTTTGGGTGAAATATTTATTTCATTCAATTGTGTTTTTAGGAATGTGTCCTGTGTAAACAGGTCTTTTCTCATTCACTGACTCACAAAGAAAAAAAATGATAAACAATTTAGGAGGTAGGATTATTTGTGTGTTAATCTATACACATACAAAATTATATATATATATATATATATATATATATATATATATATATATATATATATATATATATATATATATATATATATATATATATATATATATATATATATATTTTACATTTTAACAAACTGTTTAAATTAGCATTTAGTTAATGTGTATATATTTAGTGTATTTGAATACATTGAATGCTATAAAAAGCCATGATACCAAATGCATTAACTAATGTTAACAATTTAAAACTTATTCTAACATGTAACCAAATGACACATTGACAGTCCTAATACAGAACTAATACTAGTATTTTGCCACAGGTTTATTTACCAAAACAACTTACAAGAAAGTGCCGATGTAAGTGGCAATTACCAAAGCTTGCAGCTAAAGATATAAGTATTAGGGTTAGACTTCAAGTGCCAAGAACAACTCTACAGCACAAATGCAGGAACCCTGTAACAACTGCATTACTGTAACATTGCGATGGCTGTCACGTACAAGGATGGGTGAAGTCAAGGACATTGGCAGAAATGACTAATTTATATTTTAACTCCAGGAACCGGGAAAATCTTTTCTGTCCTTCTTAGATATTTAATATCCGTCTCTGTTTAAATACTCTTAACGTGGCCACAGCTGTGTTGACTTCATCTCTGATTCCTGTCCATCCACAGACGCCTGCAGAAGGAGCATCCACTGCCATCTACGCTGCAGCTGCCTCCGAGCTGAAGGGGATCGGAGGACTGTCTCCGTACAATGGGCGCAAGATGGAGCCTTCAGCACTTTCTTATGACGAACGGCTGCACAGCAAGATGTGGAAAGAAAGCTGTGCTCTAGTGGGTCTCCAGCAGAACTGAGAGAACATCAACTCTGCGCTCCTGATCACTAAGACCTCGGCCCTCATCTTATAGTTCATATAACATCCGCCTGAAAATTTTCTTTTTTAAGTTAGAGTCCACATTTGCCAAATTTTCATTCTCTAAAACTGTCTCTTGGTCTTTAAATCATTTCATTACCTTTATAGTGTACACACAAGTCATCTTTAAACATCTTGAGAATGTGTACCTCAACACAATGCTAACAACTGAGCTGTTTTCTGTCCTGAAACTGCTCTCTTCCTCCTCACTTGGGACCTCGCTGAACACTTTTTCCCTGAACTAAGCAAATAAAACAATGATTTTGACTAATAATCAATTATCTTGTTCTCTGCTAAACCTTGTTTTTGGGGGGTGCTTAATGAATCAGGATTGTCGCATTGGCTGTTCTGCTGATTTTCTATCGAATTTTGACTATAAAGACTATAAAAACAATCAAAGGATAAAATGATTATATGTGAAATCTCCAGCTCTCTAAACTGGACAAATACCAGCCTGTCTCTGTTGATTCTCTTTGTTTCTGTGCTGGGATTTAGCATCTTTCTTTGTTAGTATACAGTAGTTGTATATCTTTAGTGGCGCCTATGTTGGGCTACTCTGCCCATCAGTCAGTGTCATTCCTCCCTCTGCCTACCGCATCTATTTGTCTCAACCCAAACTGCAGAAGGGCTAGGCGGGAAAAACATTCGTCTGGCTAAGCCCTTCATTTTTCATTCCTCCTCTGTGCAATTGACCGTGTTTTGAATCTTCCCCGGAGACAGCTGCCCTCCCACCAGGTGCCTCACCTACAGTACAATCACCTTCTTTCTCCCAGAGGGCGAATTTCATCCAACTGTTCTGTTCGTGACTGTGACGTGCTGAGAATTTGTGATTCCAGTGTGTAATAATGTTGTGTAGGTGTTTTTTTTTTTCTCAATAGACCTTCAAACTGAAATATTTTTAATATGTGCACATAAGATTTTTCTTTGAGATGTTGAGTCTTTTCAATATATTCAGGCTATCCCTTTTTTATGTATTTATTCAAGGTGGGTGTGCAATAGCAAACCAGCTGATTGAGTCTTGAAATAATGAAAAATTTGAGATGTCGCTTCATAAATACCATTATATAAAATTACTGTAAAATAAGTTACTTTCTACCCGCTGGTGTCTGTGACAACTTGGAGGTGTCGTCTCAAGTTTGGCTGCTTTTGGTAAAGTGCTACTTTGACCCTTTTAAATTCGAATTTAAATGTACTTGTGTTAAATGTGCCTGTCATTTGTGTGTTTTATGTGGCGTCAGTCATGCAGTTGACCAATTACGTTCACATATAAATATCTCTCAACTAATTCGGTTCCTTTTCTGTATCGTACAATGTATGGGATACAAAGCTATTAGGTGAAAGAGAGATGAAGAAAGTCACCCATTTGCATTGCTTTTGAGAATTTCCTTTCATCATCGCCTAGTTTTGCTTATTGTACTGTAATTATGCCCTAATGGAAACTGGTTCCGCTGTATTAAAATTTTCCTTGCATTAAAGGAAATGTAATTCACTTCCATGCACATATAATAATCATACAATAGATAAATTATAGGGTTGTGATACTGAGAAATACATTTATATAAATATTTGGAAGCACCAAATGGTTGATGATAAATGAATTGAGAAACAGTCTCAGTACAAAATGTGCAAAGAGGATTTTGCGTACTTGGCTCCTCAGCCACATGCATAATGTTTCTGTCATTTGTGTGTGTGAAAGAGAGGGATGAAGACGGAGAAAAGAGTGCAGCATCATCTTGCCAGGAGACTCTGAATTGTCTTATCTTCAGCTCCTGTAGAAAACAGAGTGAATGGGTTTCTCTTCTAAAGCTCCTGTCTAAATAAAAACACAGATTTTTATTGTTGCAGTAGCTGTTTTGTGTCTGTGTGTTTATGCTTTTAGTTTTTTCTGCTAATGAGGAAGTTTAAATGAAAATATGGAATGTAAAATCCAGTTTATGTTGTGTGGGTTTCAGAAATTGTGCATTAGCCGTTTCAAGGACACTGAGCAGAAGTCATGTAATTATCAATTGTTATTGTTAAAAAAAAATTGTCTTCCTTTGTTCCAGACATTTAATTAAAAAATATTTAGTTCTCCCTAATGCAAGTTCAGTCATGCATAGTCACATGTAACATGATACGTTTTTCACTGGTTTAAAGTAATAGTTATACATTTTGCTTATAATATGGTACATTTCAAGAGATGGCTGTTGCAAACCGTGTGTGTGTGTGTGTGTGTGTGTGTGTGTTGTGACCTGAAATCCTCTACAGGAGCAGATGACTCATTTTAGTTTTTTTCTCATGAATGCCTTTGGCAGTTTGTGGGACATCCATCTCAAGCATATAGAACCCACTCTCAAACAGATGCAACACTCTCCTCGCTCATCTTTTTAAATACTAACACATTTGATTGCTTTTTAAGTGATATGCTTGAACAAAAGAGCTTGTTGATCCGATGTGGCCTTTCACATGTGCACCTATTCCTGCAGTAGTCTTCAAGTGTCAATGATTCAGTGGACTACTTCTGATAAATGCAAAAGAAGATTAAAGAATGTTGGTAATCACATAGTTGTATTTAACATTGTATGAAAAAAAGACATTTCTCAAAATATCTTATGTTCCATAAAAAAAGGAAAGTCATCCAGTTTTGAAGTGTCACTGTTAAGGCACATTTATATTTCTGTTTATAACAGGAACTCGTCTAAAGACATGACTGGGGTTGTGTTTCAGGCTGCAGTTTGACAAAGTTTAGGATTAAAGTTTAATGAACACATCTCTGTTGTTATATTCAATATGGATTTGTTTTGCTCCTGATGAAATCAAGAGCACTGAACTTGCATAATCATATTTCTAAGAGTATTTTAAGCAAAAGAGAAGCTGCATATTTAATATGTAGCCTATGGTCATAACAATAAGGCTCTAGAAAATAGAAGTAAAAGGATTCCTAGAAATTTCCCGAAGCCCTATCATAACAACCTATCATTTTTCTTGAATTTTTTACGATGATTATTTGATGGTAACATTATAGAACCTATAGAAGGTATTTCATTATTCTACAGAATCACCTTGGAGGTCACGTCAGCTTTATATCAGCTTTGCCCAGGATCAATCCTCCTGCTCTATTCCACTCTCAATGGGGTGGGAAGAAAGGTATGTGCAGAGAGCCATTGTCTTATCCATAAATCTCTAATACGTGTCCATGGGCCACATTAGTGTATGTCGTTTATTTTCCTGGAAAGTATAAATCTCTAATTTATCACTGTCACAGGCTTGCCAGGGCTTGTCACACTTTTCCCATCACTCAATGGCCTCCGTGGTGCTCCAGTTGGTCCCCCATTGTGTTTTGAATCCAGCTTTTAGTCTCACTATTCTGATCCTTCTCTGGCTGCTCTTATACCAGATCTAAAATCTGCTTTTCCTGGTTTCTGGTTAGAATTGAGGTGAGAGTTACTGGCTCTAGATCCATATAAAAGAGCAATTTTAGGTTACATCCACATGAAGCCAGAGCTTTCCCTATCCGATCTTTTTTTTCCCCCATCTCAAGAAATATCTGCATCCACACGAAACCGACACAAAATGATGTAGTATAGATGACAGACCAGTATGTGGTGCTGTAATTCTTCTAATGAGATACACTAAAAACAGAGAAGAAGACTTGGAATATGCGCATAATCCTTGCATGCAGTATACAAACGAACATGGAACAATACATTTATTAATCATGGTTTATGTTAGTTAATAAAAAGACAATCATTCAGTGTTTGTTCATGTTTTGGTTGCTGTTAGGTGAAGTAGCGGTGTCTGACTAGGGGTGAGACGTGGGCTGATGACGTCATAGTTTCAGAAAATGTACGGATGCGTTGTCTACATGAAAACACAAGGGTGACATTTTCAGATTTATCCACTCTGGGACCTGGTTTCAAAAAATATTGGTTTCACTCTCCTAAAATTCTGGATACGTGTGGGCGAAATGCCTATACGATACAATATGTATGCGTATACAGCGAAACATTTCTCTGTGTGGACGGGGCCTTAGGAGCTGTTAGCTGACTGGTTCGGTGGAAAGGCCTTTATCTCCACAAACCAGCAGGCCTGTTTAAACCGTAATGCTGTCTCGATAAGTCTCAACATTCAGACTTGCACTCTTCATCATCCATCATCCATATTTAACAGCTCTTAAAAGTCGAACTCTGATCTCACAAGTGGAGATATGGTGGCATTGAGAGATTTACTCTCATTTCACTGAAGAACAAATCCCACAGTGACCTTTTTGTTATTTGTGATATTTTCACTTCAAAGCACTCAAACTAACAGTTATTGTAAATGATGCTGTTTTGGTTTAATTTTCAGTAAAAAAAAAAAAAAAGCTAAATATAATTTAATGAGAGAACTGCACTGTACATGCAAATATTCACCTTACTTTTAATACATAAGTGCGTGCAACCATTTTTAACTTGCGAAACAAGTGCGTAAATGTTCGAAGCTTCCAGTGTCATTTGCTATTATTTTATCTATTAAACCGTTATTCTGCCTTTTATTGCAATTATTCTCATATTATTTTAATTTAATATTATAATGACAATACATTTTTCACGCTGACACTTTAATGTCAGCATGAGAAAAAATTCACCCTATTTTTAAATGCATGTTATTGATCTTATTGTGGACGATTCATCCATTCTTTTCTTTTTTTATTCTTTTTAATATTATTATTTTGATAATCTGTTTCACTGTACACTTTGAAAATCACAATATGGAACAAAAGAGCTGTTGCTATACTTCTCTATCATCAGGACATTGATTTCCTTAAAGACTGTAATTACTTGCTCTGTGGGGATTTTTTGTTTGTTTGAGGTCTCAAGAATTAGCTGGTTAGCATGGTTTAGTTAGCCTGTTTGCTAAGTTCACAAGAGTTCACACGCAATTAGTTTTTCAATCTTTAACCTTTGCTTCAACATTTTGACGGGTAACCAACTGCTAGGCTCAGGCAGAGGACATGATTTCTGATTCCACAAACCCTTTGTATCAGCTTTAGAGCAGACATCACCAGTCACAGATGAATGGCTAATGGCTGACTGAGCAGGTAAATGACCTTTTATGTATAAACGGTAAAATTTCTGCTGCCGATACAGATGAATCTTTCTATCTCCTTTTGCCTCCAATGAAGGAAGGATTATCCCACTCTCTTCAAAATATGCCTTAAAAAAAATGAAAATGCTGTTATTATTGGTTAGCCTTATGTCATGCCAAAACCCTATGTAGTTTCCAATGGAACAAAAAATGTTTTCCATAGTAACCACATATTAACCTAAAATAATACATATAATACAATACATATTAACCTTTCATTCTGTGTGGACCAGAATGAAATTGAATTCATTATTTACTACAATTTTTTTAATGTATTATTTTTTTAATGTTTTAATAACTTTTATAACTTTACAATTTAATGTTGTCAGAGGAGCTGAAGTTATGGAAAGGCAGAGTTTTTATTCTGTTGCTAACACTTATTGTCCTTTGGATTTTATGAATGTGAATGTGTAAATTCATTTTTTATCCTATCAAGCTGGTTTATGGTGATAAAATAATAATAAAAAAGTAATGTCTCTAGTAAGTCTTGAAGAAATGCTTTGAGGGGCTAGACATTTTGACTGCTGGAGTGGTGGTTTACCCTTTGTGTGAGCTTTCAGATTAGCAATATTGTGGTAAAAAGCAGTTTTCATAATGAAAAGGTAAGGAAACAAGGTAGCCTGGAACAGTATCTTGCCCCCTCTGGACTTTTTTGTTTGCAGGGAGGGCGAGGAGCAGAGAGAGACGCATGCTTAGAATCCTTATTAGCAGACTTGCTTTCCCTCAGGCATGTTCACTCCAGGTCAGAGGTCAAATACATACTACAGTTCTCCATTGCTAAGACATTAAAGTCCATTCTATTTACCATAAAGTACATAGTATTAAACACTTTACAATAAGGATTCATTTGGTAACATTAGTTAACTAAATGAACACACAATAAAAATATTGTTAATATACTAATAAAATCTGGAATTATTTAATGGACCTTAGCTAATATGAACTAACAATGAACAGTTGTGTTTTTAAGTTAACAAGATCAAAACATACTGTAACATATGTGTTCATTGTTTTTGATATTAATGCATTAACCAGCACTATTTTTTTATTGCTTAGACAAATTAATTCTATTTGTACAAATATTTCAAAACACTATTATTACGTTTAATGCAAAAAATTATTATAGTGTTTATTATATTATCTTAGAAAGTGGAAGCTTCAAGATAATATACTGGCTAAATAAAAAATAAATAATACGATTTTCATCTCATAAAAATAGGCTATTTCATTAAAATAGGCTATTTATTTATTTGGTGAGTAGTTGTGTAATAATGTATTGTACTGTATTGTAATGTATTGGCATAATGTACTGGTCCCGGTTCCCCGATAACGCTCACTATTAGCGAGCTAAGAAAAACCTCGAAAGATATATCTTACCAAAGTTGTTTATGTTCCTAAGTGTGTTCCCCGAAGTGTCCCTTAATTAGGAAGCTTCTTAGCACGCTGCCTCTTACGTCCAATGTTACAAGAGCGCTGTCCAAAGTGAGGGTGCTGAATTAGTTGGCATCGATTGCTCATGAATTGATTTTCCACTTCACGCGAAGGTGCAATACAGCGTTAAGAAATACAACCCGTTCTATGCAAATGAACATTCCTCAAAATTATTACTGTAACATTTATTTTAACATAGTTTAAGTTATCAGTAGAATATAGACTATAAATTAAATTATCAAATGGTCAGTAATATGTTCACACGATATGTTGTGAGACGTATGTTGGTTAGACGAACCAGGTATCGCTCGCTAATCTTCCACCCTCCTTATCCCATTGTGCCACTTCTTGACATGGGTTTAACGACTTCTAAAAATTATATAATACACTTTTATATTAATGGTAAGGTACAATCAGAATTGATTGGAAAGCAGCTGCAGTTACTTCTGTTTAATGCGGTATTGATTGCCGTTGGTTAATGTTTTCAATACAAAGCAACCTATCTACAATGAACAAAGAGAGAGAGTTAGATTCAGAATATGCTGGGGAAGCAACGTAAAAAAGGGCACCAAACTTTTCGTCAGAGGAACTTGAAGTGTTGCTGGACCTTGCCACCAAGTCAGAGATCACACCCCTATAGATGGTCCACTATAACATGCACATTTATGGCCGCGTATCCCTTTTGCGATATGTACGCCTGATCAATCACTGATGGATTGACGATAGGGATGAGTGTGCCATCCACCAGGATGTAATCCCCGGCATGGCACAGAAGGGCGTTGGTGACAGTGTGGACACACCTCCACACCGAGGTCTTGATTAGGCCGTAGCCCTCTCCCACGACCTTGATGAAGCTCTCTGTAGCAAAAAAAAACAAAAAAACTCCGGCCTTAAAGCAAAATTCCGCCGCGTTAGCCTGGCAAGCGCAGGTCTGGGAAGGTCCAGCAGCTCCATAATGAGCTGTCTTGGGAGGCGAAATTAATTTATATAGCCACGTCAGGCAAATTTTAAAAGGGCTTAAGTTTTGCCGAATAAAAAATTGACATGGACTAAACGGCCGACGCCGTCTTTGATTCAATACAAGGACACATTGGATCGCTGCCATAGTTGGTCGCTTACTGGACACCACCATGCTTACCCATTTATAGATCTTAGCCATTTAGAGCCAAATTGTTTGCCAGATTTTCATTATCAAAAGTGCACTGAAAACCCTAATAAGTTGACTGAACTAAATTGATTGAGTAAACTCGTTGCCTCAATTTAATTGAGTAATGGAGTCTCCCAAAACTTACATATTTAAGTTTATTTAACTTGACGCTTTTGTAGACTCTACCTAAATCACTCAGAGGTTTTAAATGTTGATACTTGATTCATTTGAAGTCACCATTGTGGTGGAAAGTGTTTGGTTTAGTTGGGATCTTGGTCCAGTTGCTGCTGGGTTGGTGTATTTTAAAACGCTGTTTTTGTGGTGAAAAAAGACAAATTTAAATGAGCTCAGGTGTTATCAGATGTTTTTTGTTGATGAGAAAGTCATCACATAATATGTATTTGAGATCATAAAATAAGTTTTGTTTGATATTTTTAACAGGCACCAAGAGCAAAATACTTATTTTGAAGATGGACAAAATGAATGCATTTGAAATATTTTGAGTAAAAGAATCAAGTACTCACACACACAGACTTCTAGATTTAGCATATGCATCACAACAACGGTGACAAACAAAAGAGCTCCATAGCACAAACTCATCCTTATTTTACAGCCTTTTTTGTTCTGATTGTCACCATTGATGTGATGCATATCCAAAATCTTGATGTTTGTTTGTGACGATGTGATCTGTTTTCAAAAAGTAAGTACATTATTTTATCTACTAGGTTTCTATCCATAAAAGTGAATCCACAGTTGCAGCAATACATTTTATTTTAACTTGTCACCATTACAAGCAAGATGTGCATGTCTGATCTCAACTCTCATTGCCACAATAACAGTGTTTTACAACACACAAGTTACAGCAGCAAGAGACAAGCTAACACCAATAAAGAGCTGATGACATCTGAGCTCATTTAAGTTTGTCTTTCTTCGCCACAAAAACAGTGTTTTAAAATACACTGTTACAGCAACAAAAGACAAGCTTACACAAGAAGTAACTGGACCAAGATCCCAACTAAACCAAACACTTTCCACCACAATGGTGACTTCAAATGTATAAAGTATCAACATTTAAACCTCTGTTAATTCTCAATAAGAGCTTCTCTAGATGTCTGACAGAAATAAAGTCACAGAAAACCTTGTAAGGAGGATCTGTGAACGTCTATATCGGACGTACAGAAGACATAAAAAACATTTTAAAAAAGACATCATAAAACATTCTGCCTCCTCAGTGGACATCTTTTCAACGTCTACAAAGACATAAAAAGATGTCCACTGGACGTAACTTTGCCCAATGGATTAGGTTGATGTTAAAATACGCAAACATAGTAATTTTTTGTTAAGTTTACTCAAAAAAGCGCTAGCGATAAGTTGCCTTATTTTTTTAAGTTGACACAACTTTTTTTTTTTTACAGTGCAGTATAGAGTTTACTGTATTTTCATAAATATTGTGACATTTTGTCAAAAGGTCAAAGTTTAAATATGCTGTTATTTGTTTTACTTCAGGGTGCAAAAAGTGTGCGGTCAAAAATAAGAACATAATTTTCTGTTAAATTTACATGTTGAGTTAACTTAAATATATAAGTACACTTGAAATGAATACCAAGTTAAGTGAACATAATCGTTTAAGTACATTAAATAAGAACCAAGTTTGGTGAACTGAGTGATTTAAGTACAATCTACAAAACCGTCAAGTTAAATAAACTTAAATATGTAAGTTTTGGGAAACTCCATTACTCAATTAAATTGAGGCAACGAGTTTACTCAATCAATTTAGTTCAGTCAACTTATTAGGGTTTTCTACAAAAGCGTCAAGTTAAATAAACTTAAATATGTAAGTTTTGGGAGACTCCATTACTCAATTAAATTGAGGCAACGAGTTTACTCAATCAATTTAGTTCAGTCAACTTATTAGGGTTTCCAGTGTATTGGTTTAATGAGTTAAGCAGTAACTTTAGCTGCCATGTTCTTTCTCTCAAAGGAAAACGATTGGGCCACTTCATTAAATACTATAAGTTGTCGTTTCAATAATCATACCATATCAAAATCACGTACCACAAGGATAACATATTTCACTAGTAGAAATCATGCAAAACAACTTTATATCTACATAACTTTACTCACCTAACATAATACACTAAAAAAAAACCGTCATCTTGAAATGTAGTTCAGCAAACCAAACAGACCAAAAGGACGAATTTTGTAATCCACCAATCAGTGCTTTTGTTCTCTTGTTGCTAGGCAGAATTCCTCCCATGGCCAATCACATTAAAGGAAGAACAGAGTGACGTTGAGTTTTTCCAAAGGATTACTCATGATTTTGAGCTCACAACACTTGAAATCTTAAGTTTATGCATTTTGAAGGTAAATTAGTTAAATTAACTCATATTTTTAAGTGGCAGGGCCAAAACGCAAAATTTTAAGTAATGTTTAGTCAACATTACTTGATTTTTTAAGTCAAGACAACATTAGGGTTTACAGTGTGATTGCCAATTCGCTTTAATTACATTACAAAATAGCCTAGGCTAATTACCACCATATTAGTTCTGATACCACATAAAGTAAACTTCATAGGCCTGTATCCATTGCGAACATAATTTATTATGAGTCTTAAAATGTCCATAACATAAAATCATTGTTGAGCTACAATATTGTCAACATACCATAGTTTGACTTGTACTGCGCTCCGCTGATTTCAAAAAATACTGCTGCACAGTGGCGGTGACTAGCGTCTTGAGCTCAAACAACACTAAGAGAGAGCTTACGAATGGTCCAGACCAACCTTACGAAAGTGTGACTTACAGAAGATATACTTAGTGTACGAACGTGTCGGGAATCGTGCCATAACGTTAAGAGAGAGGTTAAGGAATAGGTTAAGAACTACTTAGCGATAAGAACATTTTGGGGAACCGGGCCCTGGTCATTATGGCTAAATTATGATATACTCATATTGTTTTCAATAAAGACCTTTTATTAAGGTTTTTAAAGTTTAGTGTATGGTGAATTTTATGGTTTTGTAATGGCAATTGTGCAGCTGAGTTTGTAAGTTTCTGCTTATTGTTTTCAGAAATATGTTACAGCGATATTGTTTTGGAATTATGTCTTAGCAAATAAGAAAAAAAAGAAAAAAAAAAGAGTAAAACTCTTGAGACACCACTGTGATGGTTTCAGGTCTGACTGCTTGCCAGGAGCATTGTTAAGAATGCAACAGAATATAGCATGGTTACATAGTTACATCTCTGTAAAATTAGCTGATGCATTATGTCAGTACTCATAAATACCAAACAAGCATTAAGAACAGATGCCACAGCAAAAACAGAAAAAGCTTCTTGTTGCCACTTTGGTATTATCGCTTCTATATTATCCTCATTTTGTGCATTTGTTTGAAGTAAAAATTATTAACCTAAGGCTGAATAAAATATTATATTTAGCACATTCCTGATATGCTAATGATCACTTAAAGGGATGGGTCACCCAAAAATGAAAATTTTATGTTTATCTGCTTACCCCCAGGGCATACGAGATGTAGGTGACTTTGTTTCTTCAGTAGAACACAAACCAAGTTGTGCAGTCTATCCCTCTTATGATGTAGGTAAGAATCAGAGGTAAAAACTATATAAATACTAAATACACACACACAGCAATGAACACACACACACACCGTGAACACACACCTGGAGCAGTGGGAAGTCATTTATGCTGTGGTGCCCAGGAAGCAGTTGGGGGATCGGTGCCCTGCTCAAGGAGTGATACACTGCAAAGGTTTCAGTTAAAAATGTTTGTGTTCTGCTGAAGAAACAAAGCCACCTATATCTTGGATGCAGATAAACATCCAATTTTCATTTTTGGGTGAACTATCCATTTATGTGCCTCACTCCATGAATGAACAATTTTAATAACATTTTTGAGCAATAATATTTCTTATGCATATGTATTACTGAAAACCTGGGATTATGGAAGAAATATTGTACATTGGGATTGAAATTAGGTGTCTGAAACAGATTGGTGAAGGGCAGAGGGTGGAGGGCACACATCTGAACATCTCCAGCTTCAGGGTATTGGTAGATCAATACATCTAAATCATTCAAGCAAGAAGTACTCTCATTAGTTACACTGTGAACATCTCCTTCAGCAGTATGTGTAATCCGTAATTCTGATGGATACTTGAGACTTTAAAGGGATAGTTCATCCAAAAATGACCAATTCTGTCATCATTTTAATCTCCCTCCACTTGTTCCAAACTTGTATGAGTTTCTGTCTGTTTCTGTTGAACACAACAGAAGATAATTTGAAAAATGCTGGTTGCCATCGACTTCTATAGTATTTTTTTCCATACTATTGAAGCCAGTGGTTACCCATAACTGTTCCTTTGAATACACTTTCTTAGGTCCTGTAGAAACTAATAGAATTTTTAGGCTGAAACAAATAAACAAACCAAATGAAGTATAACTCTGGAGGTGTGTATGAGATTGATACATCTTCATTTTCTCAAGACACTTTATGTGCTGAAATTTTGATTTGATGGACACTAAATTTCATGGTTTCAGCATTCATTTTCATCAAAATCTTGCGAAGATTCCATACAAACATAGCCGGTCTTTTCCCCAGCAATCTTCATTCAGGGTTCTAAATGTACGGAATTTATCCATTAATATCATCAACAATTCTCAATAAGCCACTGCTCAGATATTTTTGTAGCTGAATGACAGGTGACAGAAGGAGCTCTGAATTTAATCAATAAGGCCCCTTTTTCTGGTGAGACTGTTTTCAGTTGGGTCCCAGATGAGAACTGTCAGGGTCTTGACAGCATTTGTTTTGGCTGGGAGAGCGCTGAGTTGTGCTAAATGAGATTCAGAGCTCCAGCAAGATATTGCCTACAGTTTATATTTCCACTTAGAGCCATTATTTACTGTTCATTTATGCTGGGGGCATTTTTTTTAAATAAGGGCCAATTAAGCAATTATTATTACAGTTATTAGCCTTATTATTATTATTATTATTTTTTTTTTCCAGACAAAAATTCCCCAGTTAATTCATGCACTACCATTAGAAACATTTTTATTAATTTGGGGTAAGATTTTTCGATGTTTTTGAAATAAGTTCGCTCCTGTTCATTAAGGCAGCGTTTATTTGATCAAAATTAGATATTGTGAAATATTATTACAAAGCTCACCTCTTGCTATGAGAATTATTGGGCTGTTTTCCAAAACCAAACAGAGCACTTGGAAAATGACCAACAAGCCACCTTTTTTGCTGACAATATTGAATGTTTTATGTTCATTTTTGGGCTTTATAAAGCAATAATAATAAAGAAAAAAATGAAAAAAAATGACACAACTTTTTTACTGAATAAAGCAATATTATGGATAGAGGACTTGCATTTTAGATGGAAGCAACTATTTGAAGTGACAAATGTCTCAATGCTTTTTGTTTCACAAGTTGCTAATTGATAAACTGGAGTCGTGTGGATTACTTATGGATTATTGTGATGTTTTTATCAGTAGTTTGAACTCGGCACCCATTCACTGCAGAGGATCCATTGATGAGCAAGTGATGTAAATGAAGGATGTAAATTTCTCCAAATCTTAAATTTATGGGTGGACTATTTCTTCAACACTAGAAACACCATAAACCAACTTTTCTCATCCTTTTTAATCAGCACATGCTTTCATGCATTCACACATCAGTGATAAATTACCTCATTTACTGTAAAATGGTGACGTGTAGGTGAAGAAATATCTGGATTGATGTATGACTGGCACACTGGCATTAATTTAGACGTGTTCCCATAAATCCTGCTCTGTCTTGAGAGCACTGGAGAACAGCGGCGTATCAATAGATGAGCTTGTGTGTGTGTGAGCATGCATGTCTTTGTGCTTGAGCAAACACAAACGGAAGAATTCAGCAGACAGAACAGAAGGAGGCTGGGTTACTCTCCATAATCACCAGGCTTTGATTTGCATTTCAAATGGAGTTTGCAGTGCAGGAGAATGAAGAGAAATGCAGGGCCAGCAAGTCTCAGAATAAAAACATGGATAAGAGAGTGTGCGGCTAAATGTGTGACTTTGTTGGGGCTGCAACTGATCTGAAGGTTAAACATATCTTTGGGGGCACTGAGGCAGTAAATAAACAACTAAGATGATTACAGTAAACATTATCATCTGAATTAAACAAGATTGTCAACCAAAGAAGACAAGACACAACCTTAAATTGTGCACTACACACATACTCGTTACAGTATGACAGATTTCACAGATTATTGATAAAGTACAGTTTTCTCAGTGTAAAAATGTCTTCAAAAATATATGACATATGTCACTGTTCAAAATCTGTGGCAGTAAGATTTTAATGTTTTTGAAAGAAGTTTATTTATTCAATAAATATATAATAAAATTAGCAATTTTTTATCCATAATTACATGATTTTTATGTGACTATGTTTTACAATGTAATTACAATTAATTTTCAGCATCATTACTTCAGTCTTCAGTCTCGCATGATCCTTTAGAAATCAGGCTAATATGCTGATTTGCTGCTCAAGGAACATGTCTTATTATCAATTTTATGGGGAAAAAACTGTTTCTGTAAAAAAATTCTTACAGAACAAAATTGGAGGTAGTGTATATTGATATTTTAGGTAAGAAAGTCCCTCGAAAAGAAATCATCATATTTGTGAGATTTTGGCATTAAAAGGTTTGAAAAGCCTTGCTTTATCATTTAAATTTCTTCTTTTGCCCATTTTATGATGTTGTACATAAACTTGTAAATACATATGTACAGATTGAAAATTAAGCATTAAAGAATGGTAAAAACTATCATTTAGGGCTGAACAAATGATGGTAAAAAATATTATGAGATTATTGTAAAGACTGCAATGAACTAATTGTGAAACACAATGATTACAGCATTCTATTTAGGTTTATCCCCTTTGCATCCGTGTTTTTTTTTTTTTTGCAGTAAAGCTGTGTAACCAATCAATAAGATGTCCACTGAAAGAGCACAATGAATAGCACATTACAATGACTAAATCTGTCCTCATTTGTATCAGAATCGATCAAATTCCCCTCTGCGTATTCCAAACTTTGATTTAGGTGGGTGCATTGACCTGTGCAATATTCCCTGTCTGTAGATATTCAGGGGTAATATGTCCCATCTGTTCTTCCTCCCACCCTTTAAGCCACCACCTGTAATGACGGAGCTCTCAAGGTCAACAGCACTGTACTGCAACTATTAATCACAGGCCATAGAGAAAGAACCCACCTCAACGCACAAACACACACACACACACACACACACACACACAGAGAGAGACACAAGCACTGTAATCAGAAACAATGCTCTCTGACCTCTGAATCTCCACTTCACGTTAACAATTAAAAATAATGTGTTTCGCAAAGTGTAATTACAGAGTCGACAGGGAGCAGAGAGGGAGACAGGACGAGAGAGAGAGATTTTATATTATATTAAAGCATAATCTATCAAATAAACCCATTATATTTATTACATGTTGACCCTCTGGAATACTTGATTCAAATATTTTGCTTCATGACTGCTTAAATGTATATTAAACCATTGTCAAAGGCAATATGGGGAGAGTGGGGTGAGTTGAGCAATTTTTTACTTACAGTGTGTTTAAAGTGAGCACATGACTGTGATAGGTCCAACTTAAAAATGTACATACATTTCAGGATATGGTGCATCCTTGGGAACAATCACTTTAGATCTAAAATAAAGTGCTTTCAAAACATGGCTTTCTTGGCTCAACTTGCCCCCAGTGGGGTAAATTGAGCATAGGGAGAAGGTAATTTAAGCCACATGGAAATTAATCTGTGCCATTGATTATGCTGAAGTGAAACTGAACATTTTATAAACTAAATAAAAATGACTTCTTAACATCTATGTGTGAGCCTTGTGATGTGTAAGGATCCAGCTCCCTAAAAAGGGACCCTAATAAGGACAAAAAGTTTTGAATAATAGAATGGATGGCTTATTAAACATTCCATTTTAAGATACAGTTCACAGCTTTCAAGATATTTTTTATTATTATTATTAAATATTAAAATATTTCAGAACAAATGAAGTTCAAACTGGGGGATTAAAAAAAAAAAAAAAAAAAAAAAAAAAAAAACAGACTGCAATACAACCTTTCTGAACTGGGCTAATAGTATTTAACATCCCATTTATAAATGTTGCAGGGAAATATGATTTCATAAAAACTTCAATGGCCAAATTTCATAAACAAGGCTTATTTATTAAAGTATATTATACTTTACAAGGCCTATTTATTAAAGTTAAAAATCAATTTCAAAACAGTGAACAAAAATGTGTGGTCTAAAACTAATGTAGAATCAATGTAGAATTACAGTAAAATAATGGCTCTAAACATTCATGTACAAAATTATTTAACCCCAAAAAGTTAATTATTATTATTTATTTTTTTAATAAACTTCAAATAGAAATTGCCTCTAAGTGCTCATAAGCTTCTGAGACTTCTCTACTGGAATCTTGGCCCATTCCTCCCTTGAAACAACTTCCAGATCGCTGATATTCTTTGGTTTTCATGTGGCTGCTTTCTTCAAATTCGGTTTGCTTTGGTTTGAAACTTATTGTTTGACTTCAGAAGACAAGTCATAGACATGATTTAGACATGAAATGTCCTTTTATGGAAAAGACCAACTTTCCAAAGACAACTTTATAGAGGTTTGGAAAAATAATGTAAGCATTTTTCATTTTTGAATGAACTATTCCTTTAACCACCAAACTAATCATGACAATGTAATGAAGGTTTTTTTTTTCTTTTCTTAAAAATAAATAAATAAAATAATGTCCATGTGTTCTTCTACAGCTCATATCCATGATCAATCTTGCTTTCACAAGTAAACAGGATTTGTATTGATTATAAAGGTCAATAAGAGGTCTTATAAGGTCAACCCAATAAAAAAGGAATATCGTTCAAGTAAAATAATCAGTGCTCAAGCTATTTGTTTCTTCAATAAGCGAGTCCACAGGGGGAGACAGCCGAGAGCAAATGAAAGAGGTGATCAGCATCTGTGTTATTTCAGTAGAATGGAGAAGAACACTATTACCTGAAAATGAGAAACGCCAAATAGCACCAGTGCAAACACGACTGGATTGAGGGGCAGTTGAACAAGTGTTGAAAGCATGGTAGTCACAGTCTGTGACCCTGCTTTAAAAGACACACACACATAATAGGAAATAGGATGAGGCCTTTGGTTTGCTTTGTAGTATAACATTTTTCCAATCTGTGTGGAGTTCCATTCTACAAGTAATCTTCAGTGCACACATCTGGTGTTCATTAATTTGTATTCATACCATGATCTGCCTCAATACTTTGGATTCTGGTTGGCTGGAAGTTATGCATTAAACTCCTGAAATGTACAGATAGGTTCAGTCCATTTAAGTCTTCTCCAAAGCACAGTACACATTAACTCCCATAAAGAGTTTGGAGAAACATTCAGGAGCACAGAAACTGGCCCCTGACTTTTAAAACTGAAATGTCACATTCTATTTCTCTTACATGTACAATTTTGTACGATTTGTCTAGACCCTAGTGATGGGTAGGTTTAGGGGCGGGATTAGCTGTAGGTCATTCGTACAAATTCATATGAATTGTGCACCTCGTAAAATACGCATGATTTAGCACAAATTGTATGATTTTGTATGAGTGAGGAATCAGCCACCTTGTAAAATATGTACGATTTGCAGAGGGCTGGTTGAGCAGTGCCATATTGCATTTGTTTTTGTGCGGCAAATCATCATATTAGAATGATTTCTGAGGATCATGTGATACTGAAAACTAGAATAATGGCAAATTCAGCTTTGCCAACAATACTTAACACGTAACAATTCTTTTTCAGTGTACAAAATGTAAGTTACCCAGTATTACTTTATTGTTTATTGAACTATAATTACACAATGTTACATATGGAGTTGATGGTTTGCCAAGCTGATATTTAGAACAACACCACTGCTAAACTTGGGTTAAAATTATTTTGTTTCTTCAGATATAAATGTTTACAACAATTTTGTTTTTGTCAAAATCAACAGCCCTTGTCTCACAGCTTACATCTATGAGACAGTGATATATAAGGATGTGTACTAAATTAGGTGCATATCAATGGCTCGTCGCTCATTGTCTTGCAAAGCTGCATGACGATCACACAAAGATGAACCACAAAAATCACCCATTACAGAGGATCCTTATTGCGAGAAAAAGGAATGTGCCTGGACACATATTCGAAGGCTGGACTCCGTACGGTGAAAATGGGATTTGTAAGTGTTGAGGGAATAGATATATTCATCATCGCTGGCTGACTGTCACAGTCTCGTCGGGGTGTTGAAACACATATTAGGGGGTAACACACCAAGCCAGCTTCATCCATGTCTGAGCCAAGGAGACATCAAGAATTATCAGTATAAAAATGTCTTAGCTCTCCCTGCTGCCAAAACGGTAATCCAGATTTTGGATCACTTTCTGTTTTGTGAACGAACAAGCTTTGAGCTATCCTTTTTCACTCTTTCATTATTTGTGTAGTCACCCTCTTCGAAATTTCCTTAAATTCTGAAGCATTTAATGTCATACACATTAAATGTCATAAACATTATATAAGAATATTTATGTGGATCAAATATCCTTCACACCGGATGATAACTTTAGCAGTAACTGTAATTATAAACTTTACCATTCTTGGTTTGAACAGGCCACCTAAATCCACTTCACGATTTAAATTACAGATACAGTATTTATTAAAATTTTACATTTTGTCATTTCTTATATTTCTAGTCATATATTCTTTTTTAATGAAACGTTTTTTTTTCTATTTTTTATCATTTTTAAATCACATTTAGCTGGGCATCAGCTTATGAATTTTAATTTTATTGAATGAGATTGGTTAAAAAAAAATTAAATAGCAGATGTGTTGTTGTATAGCAGCTGCTCTCTAATTAAATTGATTGATTAGATTGATTGATTAGATTTTAAATGATGAGATCTTAAATTTTAAGGAAAAAAAGTCACCAAGTCAATTCCTGCCCCGCAATGCATATATAAAACTCAAATTTTAAATTATTTAACTTGCAACAAATTCATTTGACATGCTTCTCTGCCATATTTAGCCTTGAAATAATTTTCAGTGATTTGCTCCAGGACCGAATGGAGTAATACCACTGGAGAGAACCATTCCCTCTGCCCTGCCTCTGTGTAATTAGATTGTAATTGTAACACAGTGAGACACCCAAAGGAACCACGTCTTCAAATCAGTTGCGCTCTCTTCGTTCATTGCCATGTCTGTGGATGATTAATTGAAACACCTTGCAAGGAACAAAAAGTTTTGGACCTTTTGTTCCTGCAAAGCTTCTTAATAAGTGATGAATTGATTTTTGGGAAAATTGCCAATACTAGTAGGCCACATTTCAGTTTGGCAATATATGATCCTTAGTCAATGCAACAGAGACATTATAACTAGATCATGCTCTTACATTATCATAGATCAGAAAGTGGTGCAATGTGTCGGGGGGGGAGGGGGGGGGGTTCTTCTTCTTTATTTTTTTTTTACAATTCTTTATAAAGAAAACAGAAAACAGACAAATGGAAGACTGGGTGTCATTCATTAAAATGTAACAAAAAAATGTGTTCTACATAAGCCACTCTAATTAAATAGCTTATATATCAAAATGTTTTAATTTATGAGATCAATATCTTACATTTGGTTTGTTTTATGTGAAAGAAAATCAATAAGGCCCGAACATAGCTGAAAAGGCCTCTTTCTATATTTTAACTATTTAGTTATTGTTTTATGTATGTATATATATATGTATTTTATTTTATTATTTCATAAGTAGCATACCATTTGAGTGGAAATATTAATTGAAATATTGAATGAAAGACATGACTTTCTTATATAAATGTGTCTGTGTTTGCATTTTATTTAATTTGTAACACTTTAATATAGGGACCAATTCTCACTATTAACTAGTTAGCAAGCCTATTAATGACATAATTTCTATTTATTAGTAAGCACATATACTGCATGACCATATTTTACATCCTTAATCCTACCCAATACATAAACTTAACAACTACCTTACTAACTATTAATAAGCAGCAAGTTAGTGGTTTATTGAGATAAGTCATAGTTAATGGTTTATTAATAGTGATAATTATTTTAGGCACAAATGTGCTTGTTTGGTTTGTGAACTGATTGATTGACTCATTTTTTAGTTATTCTTTTTTGAATAAATTATTTATTTATTATACCTTTAGGCCTATTTATATATGGAGAACATTGGGAGAATAGAATAGATTATGTTTCCAGAGATTTTCTCCCAGACTTCAATACATAGCAGAAAAATACTTACAGACACAAGTATCAAAAGGGACAAAATGGACATACAACAGACACCACAACATCCATACTGGCAGTGGAGTTCACACTTCATTTACGGTTTAATTTATTTTGATTCCATTACAATCAGTCTGGATCACCTCACTATACCTAAGAAGAACAATCAAAATCCAAAACAGAAGTCAAGCAGACAGGGTCATGAAGTTAAATATTATAGAGTGTGTGAGAGAGATGAGGAGGGAGTTCATGCCATTACTACCCTAAAACCCTTCATCAGAGCATTAGGACACAGCTGTATGAGCACAAAAGCAATCACACAGTGCATTTCAATGACGCTTAATCAGATATGATTAACAAATGACCAGGTGCTGAAACAAATGATGGGCAGATTGTTTTTTTAGTCCATTCACCATGGGGCAAGGTCGGCCCTGATATGCATCTGACAGTTTTTAAGAACATGCATTAAAAGAAAAAAAACCCTCCTAAAAAAAACTTCAAAACTGCCGAATTCCTACAACATATTTATGTATTTTTCTTAAAATGTTATGTCATCATTTACATTTCATATTTAAAACTCATATGAAGATATTTTTGTCCCCATCCTTCCCCCCAACTGAAATTCGATCAAAGATCATAAAAGCAGTTCAAATTAATCGAACACTTGACCAGTTTACAATTATATGTGCTATATAAATGTGCATTGATTAATGTTTATAAGAGCACATATTAAAACTGTTATTCAAACCATGTCTCTTAAAGTGACGTGACGTGACATACAGCCAAGTATGGTGACCCATACTCGGAATTCGAGCTCTGCTTTTAACCCATCCAAAGTGCACACACACAGCAGTGAACACACACACACCATGAACACACACCCAGAGCATTGGGCAGCCATATATGCTGCAGCACCCGGGGAGCAGTTCGGGGTTCGGTGCCTTGCTCAAGGGCACCTCAGTCATGGTATTGAAGGTGGAGAGAGCACTGTACATGCACTCCCCCCACCTACAATTCCTGCAGCCCCGAGACTCGAACTCACAACCCTTCGATTGCGAGTCCAACTCTCTAACCATTAGGCCACAAGAAAATCGCTTCAGGGGCTGCATCAGGTCGAACTGCACAGACGCAGGTGATGTCACTTCCTCAAGCCCCACTCACGGCACTATTTAGAAGACGACAAACAAAGTTAAGTCTGACACAGAGAAAGGGGCCATTGCGTGTACTTCCAACAAGTTTTGTTGCTAAAATAAATGTTGTAAATGTTTTCAAATAAGAGCATCTTCAGTGTTTTGAATGAATGTATTCTTGAGTCTATAAGGTAACAATAATATAATAAGATAACCTTGTTTGAAATGGGTTTGGCTAAAAAAAAATTGGTTTCGTCTATACTACTAGGTACTTATATTATATTGACTTGGTTCAATAGAATTGCATTACTAAAAGAGACTGAAATACAATTTTCATTGACTAAAACTAGACTAAATGTCATCAGTTTTCGTAGACTAAAACTAGACGAAAATAGTCATGGATAATTCTGACTAAAATGCTCAGACTTTTGTCAAGAAAAACAGGCTGGATTCAGAAGCGGATTACACTGAGCCTTTATTTAAGCAGAAGAGGCAAAGCAGGTAAATGATCATTCCACAGTCAGCTCACATGGACGAGGAATGCCATCACCCGAGCGAGAGAGGTAGAGGGTGGCGGGTCAGATCGCTACACAGAGCGACTGCTTGCTTGACAGCCGAGACCAGGGTAATGAGAGCAGGAGGACTTCTTTGGCCACTGCGTTCAAGAGAAAGGAGGCAGTGAATAACAGCTACGAGCACTGGAGCCTGATGACAAGACACGACACGACAAGGTGAGTACACTGACCAACTAGAAGATCGGAGCTATTGATACAAGTAACAACAGTCTGACAATGGACAGAGAAACACAGGGAACTATAAAGGGAAGATATTAGAGGTAACAGGGACCAGGTGGCAAACAATCTAGGTAACAAGCGGAGAAACAAGGAGGGTGGGGAATCAATCAAACAGACACACGTGGCGAGCTGTAAAATCATCCAAACTCACAACACACACAAAAACAGTCAACCACAAACCAAAAAGGTGATTAGCCCAGAGACCCAACAGTACCCCCCCTCCCGGGAGCACCACCCGGACGATCGGCTGTGGTTTTGGTTCGGACAGAGGTTCGGACCAAAATCCTCCTGACTTTCTCCCAGGTGCGATGGCAGGGCTGGACGAAAGCCAGGGCAGATGGAACCGCTGCATCGGGTTCCTGTGATGGGAACAGAGGTGGGTTAAAACCAACAGCACACTCAAAGGGAGACATACCTGATGTGGCCACAGGAAGGGTGTTATGAGCGTATTCTACCCAGGAGAGCTATTGGCACCAGGAACTCGGATTATTGGATGTCAGACAGCGGAGCATTCTTCCTAGATCCTGGTTGGCCCGCTCACACTGCCCATTGGTCTTGGGATGGAAACCTGAAGACAGACTTGCAGAGGCCCCAATCTGTCTACAAAATTCCCTCCAGAACCAGGAGACAAACTGGGGACCCCTATCTGAAACCACATCCACAGGCAATCCATGGAGATGGAAGACGTGATCCACAACCAGTTGGGCAATCTCCCGTGCAGAGGGCAGTTTGTGCAGGGGAATGAAATGAACTGCTTTGGAAAAGCGATCCACCACTGTGAGAATCACAGTGTTACCCTTCGACGGGGGAAGCCCAGAGACAAAATCAAGGACAATGTGTGACCAAGCGTGGGAAGGGATAAGGAGAGGATTGAGCAGACCATAAGGAGAGCGATTCACAGGCTTACATTGGGCACATGTGGGGCTTGCCAACACAAACTGTCTAACATCTCTGACACATCTCTGACATCGCGGCCATAGCAGGCCACCAGCAGCATTGTTGGATGGAAAAGAACGTTCTCCAAATACCTGGATGGCAGACCAACCTGGATGCGTGACCCCACTGAAGGACCTCAGAGCGCAGCACAGCCGGCACCAGCAACCTGCCCACCGGGCACTCTCCAGGCGCTTGCACCCCTCAACCTGGCCGGTACGAGAGGGTGAAGTTGAATCTAGCAAAGAAGAGTGCCCAGCGAGACTGAAGTGAGCTCAGCCTTTTGGCCGAATGGATGTATTCAAGGTTCTTGTGATCCGTCCAGACCAAGAAGGGATGCGCCAACCCCTCCAACCAGTGACGGCACTCACTGGCTCGCCAAGGTCAATCTCACCGCCAACAGCTCTCTATTGCCAATGCACCACTAACTGGTCTCTACTCCTTCATGTTGCCAAATCTCCTCAACAGCGAGGGCTCTCTGACAGTGTGTCCCTCCTTCCTACCAGGTTTCGGCACCAAAGTAGCAAAGTTTGTAGACTGGGAAGAAAATGTCCGGAAACCAGCAAACATTTAAACATAAAATTGAATAAACAAATAAACTAACATAAAACAAAAGTTAAAGCAGCAGCCCCTCACGGATGACTGCTGCATAAAACATAATATAAGAACAATGCCATAAAGTCCAGGACTGGTCCTCTCTTCTTCACTGTTGTTACTCCTCCTTTTATCCTTCCGGAGCTCCTCCGTGGGACTCGAGACCGGTGCGAGGCAAAGGTGTCGCTCATTATCAATTACTCTAACGGCCCCGCCCCACTCAAAGCACAATATAGTACAGTAGTGGCCAAAAGTTTTGAGAATTACATAAATATTGGAAATTGGAAAAGTTGCTGCTTAAGTTTTTATAATAGCAATTTGAATATACTCCAGAATGTTATGAAGAGTGATCAGATGAATTGCATAGTCCTTCTTTGCCATGAAAATTAACTTAATTCCAAAATCAATGCTGTCATTAAAGGACCCTCTGAGATCATTTCAGTAATCGTCTTGTTAACTCAGGTGAGAATGTTGACGAGCACAAGGCTGGAGCATCGGGTTTGACGTTTTTGGATCCTGGCCGGTACGAGAGGGTGAAGTTGAATCTGGCAAAGAAGAGTGCCCAGCGAGCCTGAAGTGAGCTCAGCCTTTTGGCCGAATGGATGTATTCAAGGTTCTTGTGATCCGTCCAGACCGTGGGAGCTGAGAAAACGTGCGCGCAGTGTGCTCTCATTCCAGCAACATGCTGTGGCTAACGTCTGGAACTGTATGGCATAATCTGTGACTTAGTTCTTACTCTGTGACAGCCAGGATAACTGAGCCGCCGCCTCATCGCCCTGAGCTGAGCGATCAAACAACTTGGCCATCTCTTGGCTGAAATCCACGAAGGTGGCACAACAGGCAGCCCGTGATCTCCACAAGGTGATTCCCTATTCGCGGGCACGGCCCGAAAGAAGTGTGAGGAAATAAGCCACCTTGGCCTCTTCATTGGTGTAATGTCGGGGCTGCAGAGAAAACACCAGTGAACACTGGGAGAGAAAGGCTTGACAGCCATTTGGATCGCCATCGTTGACCGGCGGATTGTTGGCATGAGGTTCGGAATCCTGGGACATACCGGTGCGAAGAACGGAACTCCGGCTTGGCGCCTCTCGCTGAAGGCTCTCCACCCGTGTGAGGAGCTCAGTGACTCGAGCTTTAAGAGCGTCTACATCCTGTGCAGTGGTGTTGAGCTGGGTGGCATGCTGACCTAATAAAACTCCCTGCTGTATGAGAACCAAGCGAAGTGGATCAGATCCTGCTGAATCCATGTTCTGGTCAGACTGTTCTCTCAAGGAAAACATGCTGGATTCAGTAGCGGATTACACTGAGCCTTTATTTAAGCAGAAGAGGCAGAGCAGGTAAATGATCATTCCACAGTCAGCTCACATGGACGAGGAATGCCGTCACCCGAGCGAGAGAGGTAGAGGGTGGTGGGTAGGGTCGCTACACAGAGCGACTACTTGTTCGACAGCCGAGACCAGGGTAATGAGAGCTGGAGGACTTCTTTGGACACTGTGTTCATGAGAAAGGAGGCAGAGAATAACAGCTACGAGAACTGGAGCCTGATGACAAGACACGACACGACAAGGTGAGTACACTGACCAACTAGAAGATCGGAGCTATTGATACAAGTAACAACAGTCTGACCAAGAAGGGATGCGCCAACCCCTCCAACCAGTGACGGCACTCACTGGCTCGCCAAGGTCAATCTCACCACCAACAGCTCTCTATTGCCAATGTCGTAGTTACGTTCTGCAGGGCTGAGACGACGAGAGAAGAACGCACACGGGTGCACCTTCCCGTCACAGAGGGAACGCTGAGATAGAACTGCGCCAACCCCAACATCCGAAGCATCAACCTCGACAATGAACTAGGCCTCAGGATCTGGAACCAACAGAATAGGTGCAGAGACAAAATGGGACTTTAAGATGCCAAAGGCTACCTGGGCCTCCTGGTTCCAGTATTAGTGGAGCCTTCGGGGAATCGATAATATACAGTTCAATCTGCTCACAATGGTTGCCAGCGATGTGAAGGTTAACACTGGGTGTGACATGGGTGATGGTGGTAAGGGGACTGCACACTAATGACCATGCCAACACGGGACTAGCCAGAGGAATAAGCGGAATTTTCCAACTGTGAGCAGCTGCAGCATTGAGGAAGTTCCCCTCAGCCCCCAAATCCACAAGGGCGAGACCAGCGTGTGAATTACTCTGAAAGGAGAGTTGAAAAGGCAGCAGAGTGCATGCTGCTGGAGAGCTTGAACCGAGAAAAGTGCCCACCAGGACTCTCCGCCTCACTGGTGGGCCCTGGCTTTTAACTGGCACTGAAGGGCGAAGTGGCCTCCCTTGCCACAATATAGACACACCCCCGAAGACAGACGTTCCTGCTTCTGTTGCAGCATGGGTTTCTCCTCCGAGAGCTGAATGCTGGTTGCACTGGCTGAAAAGGACTCCAGGTGGCGCCATGGAGCGGGAGTTTGCCGATGTTTGCAGCAGCGGCTGAGATGGCCCTCAACACGGAGTGCGAGATTTATCAAGTTATCCAGCTCCCACGGAAGCTCTATGGCAGCAAGTTTGTCCGCAATGGCAAAGTCCAGCCCCTCGAGAAAATGTGCGCGCAGTGTGCTCTCATTCCAGCAACATGCTGTGGCTAACGTCTGGAACTGTATGGCATAATCTGTGACTTAGTTCTTACTCTGTGACAGCCAGGATAACTGAGCCACCGCCTCATCGCCCTGAGCTGAGCGATCAAACAACTTGGCCATCTCTTGGCTGAAATCCACGAAGGTGGCACAACAGGCAGCCCGTGATCTCCACAAGGTGATTCCCTATTCGCGGGCACGGCCCGAAAGAAGTGTGAGGAAATAAGCCACCTTGGCCTCTTCATTGGTGTAATGTCGGGGCTGCAGAGAAAACACCAGTGAACACTGGGAGAGAAAGGCTTGACAGCCATTTGGATCGCCATCGTTGACCGGCGGATTGTTGGCATGGAGATCAGAACTGGTCTCTACTCCTTCATGTTGCCAAATCTCCTCAACAGCGAGGGCTCTCTGACAGTGTGTCCCTCCTTCCTACCAGGTTTCGGCACCAAAGTAGCAAAGTTTGTAGACTGGGAAGAAAATGGCCGGAAACCAGCAAACATTTAAACATAAAATTGAATAAACAAATAAACTAACATAAAACAAAAGTTAAAGCAGCAGCCCCTCATGGATGACTGCTGCATAAAACATAATATAAGAACTATACCATAAAGTCCAGGACTGGTCCTCTCTTCTTCACTGTTGTTACTCCTCCTTTTATCCTTCCGGAGCTCCTCCGTGGGACTCGAGACCGGTGCGAGGCAAAGGTGTCGCTCATTATCAATTACTCTAACGGCCCCGCCCCTCTCAAAGCACAATATAGTACAGTAGTGGCCAAAAGTTTTGAGAATTACATAAATATTGGAAATTGGAAAAGTTGCTGCTTAAGTTTTTATAATAGCAATTTGCATATACTCCAGAATGTTATGAAGAGTGATCAGATGAATTGCATAGTCCTTCTTTGCCATGAAAATTAACTTAATTCCAAAATCAATGCTGTCATTAAAGGACCCTCTGAGATCATTTCAGTAATCGTCTTGTTAACTCAGGTGAGAATGTTGACGAGCACAAGGCTGGAGATCATTATGTCAGGCTGATTGGGTTAGAATGGCAGACTTGACATGTTAAAAGGAGGGTGATGCTTGAAATCATTGTTCTTCCATTGTTAACCATGGTGACCTGCAAAGAAACGCGTGCAGCCATCATTGCGTTGTATAAAAATGGCTTCACAGGCAAGGATATTGTGGCTACTGAGATTGCACCTAAATCAACAATTTATAGGATCATCAAGAACTTCAAGGAAAGAGGTTCAATTCTTGTAAAGAAGGCTTCTGGGAGTCCAAGAAAGTCCAGCAAGCGCCAGGATCGTCTCCTAAAGAGGATTCAGCTGCGGGATCGGAGTGCCACCAGTGCAGAGCTTGCTCAGGAATGGCAGCAGGCAGGTGTGAGCGCATCTGCACACACAGTGAGGCGAAGACTTTTGGAAGATGGCCTGGTGTCAAGAAGGGCAGCAAAGAAGCCACTTCTCTCCAAAAAAAAACATCAGGGACAGATTGATCTTCTGCAGAAAGTATAGTGAATGGACTCCTGAGGACTGGTGCAAAGTCATATTCTCCGATGAAGCCCCTTTCTGATTGTTTGGGGCATCTGGAAAAAGTCTTGTCCGGAGAAGAAAAGGTGAGCGCTACCATCAGTCCTGTGTCATGCCAACAGTAAAGCATCCTGACACTATTCATGTGTGGGGTTGCTTCTCATCCAAGGGAGTGGGCTCACTCACAATTCTGCCCAAAAACACAGCCATGAATAAAGAATGGTACCAAAACACCCTCCAACAGCAACTTCTTCCAACAATCCAACAACAGTTTGGTGAAGAACAATGCATTTTCCAGCACGATGGAGCACCGTGCTATAAGGCAAAAGTGATAACTAAGTGGCTCGGGGACCAGAATGTTGAAATTTTGGGTCCATGGCCTGGAAACTCCCCAGATCTTAATCCCATTGAGAACTTGTGGTCAATCCTCAAGAGGCGGGTGGACAAACAAAAACCCACTAATTCTGACAAACTCCAAGAAGTTATTATGAAAGAATGGGTTGCTATCAGTCAGGATTTGGCCCAGAAGTTTATTGAGAGCATGTCCAGTTGAATTGCAGAGGTCCTGAAAAAGAAGGGCCAACACTGCAAATACTGACTCTTTGCATAAATGTCATGTAATTGTCGATAAAAGCCTTTGAAACGTATGAAGTACTTGTAATTATATTTCAGTACATCACAGAAACAACTGAAACAAAGATCTAAAAGCAGTTTAGCAACAAACTTTTTGAAAACTAATATTTAAGTAATTCTCAAAACTTTTGGCCACGACTGTACAAGCAGAAAGATGGCTTACTAAACAAAAGTTTGAAGGAACCCACAGACATTGTATTGAGAAGGACATGCTAGAAGAACTGTCAGAACACTCTAAAAAATAATTCAGAGGGCCTGTTACCACAACTTGAATAAATGCAAGTTAAAAAATATTATTGATTCATTTAATTAAAGGCACAATATGTAATTTTTCTGCTTTAAAAATAGCAGATATCACTAAATCTATGTTATATATATTTTTTAGTTGTATACTTACATTATCCCGACAGTTTCCACGAACTTTCAAATCCGGAGAAAATTATAGTTTAATTAGAAGACACGGGACGTTTCTTTATTTCCGTTTTGTCGCCCGTCTATGACGTCATATAAACTTTGACCCCTCTAGTTTATCTAACTTCCTGCGGAACCGCCAAATACAAAGGTGAACAGAAGCAAAGATGAGACGAAGAAGAAAAAGTAGTAGCTAGCCTTGATCGAGACTATTATATTTTATATTTATATTGTCTATATTATTATTTATACCTCAATCAATAACTTAGTTATGGATCATGATTATGCTTTGCCTGCACGTTCTGTGAAGCGCAAACGTACGGGTGAAATAAATGACCTGAGAAGGTTTTGGGACAAGAGAAGAAACGAGACACGGGTAAATATTGGAGTTGCATTTAGAGAGAGCTTTGTGACAAGCTGAAACTACAGAGAGATGCTTGCATTCTAATAAACATATCTATCCGTATATTTTGTGAAACGATGTCTTGTGTAAAACGCAGACGGACTAGCTCTCATGTAGAGTATAATGTAAATCTACATGTGTTCTATATCAAGCTGGATAAAGTAGCTTCAAATGCAGTTCACTATCTTGTTCGATATCATAGTATAAACGTAATTATAATTATTAACGAAAGGCAACCGTGTTTTTTTAACATATATTACTACTAGCTAGATGGAATATTGATTTGATAGGGGTCTGATAATTCATATATCTCTCCGTTCGAAAATACGTGATTGTCAAAATACTAAGACCGGCGTCTCTGCTGCGTGCCAGAAGCGTGGCGCGCTGCTGCTGCTGTAGGTGACATAGAGGGAGACTGCTGACAGACCAGGCTCTTGTCTTCATGACAACAATATCTATACTTCATGTTGAACATAAATATAAAGCCTACTGATAAAGGACACCGTCAACAGTATTGACGGCAAAATAGACTATTTTTGACAGGTGCAATATTTGAAAATCGATAATTATTTATTTATTTTTAAAATTACATTTATATCTGAATTTATGTCAACCTATTGACTTTCAAACATCAAAATGTCATGAATTAATATGTATTTGTGTACAAAATTACATAAACATATTTTCCTATTATATTTTGCCTGGAAACCCTTCCAACACGCTTGCGTGTCGTGTGAAAAATAGGCGTCGTTTCTATTTCTAGCATGCACGCGTTTTCCGCGCGGCTCACGCAGGCAGTCTGCAAGCTCTAACCTATTAACATGGGAGCCGAATTAAAAACTGACACACCACGCTGCTGAGACGCTTGCGCCACGCATCCAGTGTGTCGCCGGCCTCAGTTAAAATGAGTGAGGAATGTGGGAAGCGACAGAGCGCGTGTTCCAATGAACAGCAACTCCCATGAGCCTACGCTCTTTCCCGACGTCATCAAAGTACGTCTTATGTTATTATTTTGATTGAGTGACCCCTGGTGGCCAAAAATCCCATACTGTACGTTTAAATGTTTTAATTTGCAAACATTAATTCGATGGGTTCTATTGATATAAAAATAGTGATTATCATTAACTTAAAAGCACAGTATGTAAGTGTAATATATTTTGCTGACTTGTGTAGGCTACTTACATTATCCCAAATGTTTCGAAGAGAAATCCAGAGTGTGGTAATTGAAAGTTTGTTCTGATATATATTCTTCACAGAAAATGAGCTAAGGCCAATGAGTCTGACTTCGAAAAAAATCATTACACATGTTGTGTGTTTGATAAAAAATGAAAATGGGTCCCACAGACCCAAACACCATACAAGGGTTAACATAATTTAATTAGGATTCTTCATAACTTATAAATATTGATGAAAAAAGTTGCATTTATTCATTCATTCGTTTTTTTTTTTCTTTCCCTCTTTTTTTTAGCCAACACATTATTAAAAAAAAAGAAAATTGAGTGAAGCTAGAAATATTCATATACTCATACCCTCTCCATGTTTTGAGAGAAGAACCACAATACTTGTAACAAATGATGAATAACTTCAAGGCAAATCAGATCATTAAATACTAGCATGAAAAAGCTCTGTAATTAACCCTTGACACAAATGATCATTTTTAATCATTTAAGGTAGGCTATAAATAATACGAATCAGTGCTAATTGCTGGAGTCCATAATCACTGATCAAAAAACCTTTTAATTTAAGGCTCTCATATTGTTTTAATAGCAATCAAACCAACAAATTCATAGAGGGGGTGAGAGGTTAGGTTTACACAGAGGGCTGTTTAGCACCATTTAGTACCCTGATTTATTTTATGAATAAGTTTGCCTGTGGCTACTATCAAAGACTGGAGACCTTGATCACTGACCATGAAAGTAAAACACTCTGAGTAACAGAATACAAGCAATCAGGAAGCTCTGCGCTGTTCTGTTGCAAGCAATGCCACAAAGCAATCTTAAAGCAGAAAATTTGAGATTTCTGTCTCTTATGCAGTTTAGGCATCACAGACAATTTACCATATATCCATCCGTTTTTTCATTCACTTAAACTGTAGGGGAGTGATTGGCTGAAGCAGTGCTTACCGGATGCCATCAAGAAACCTAAATCAGTTCAAGGCATCTCGTTCTTCCAATTCATTCAGATATTTAACTGATCGATAAATGGCCTGCAAATTGCATTCTATGATTGCTACAAAATGTACAGGGTTGCATGTATTTTAACAATGTGTGAAATAGCATAACTCTGCATGTTTAATTCTGTTTAATTAATTAAACATGGTTATTTACCATTTTAATCAATTTTTTTTTGTACAAATTGTCCAGTTACTTCTAGTTTGTTTATCACTCTTGAAATGTGAAGGTTGAAGTTGAGCACATTCCATTGCGGGATACAATCTTGTTGAGGTTTAGACTGGTCTTTTATTTTGATGCAAATATAGGTAATCTGGATATTTTATGCATAGGAAATGTGCATACTGAAAACAATACTGTTCAAAAGTTTGGGGTCAGTAAGATTTTGTAATGTTTTTGAAAGAAATCTCTTATATGCAGTGTACAAGAAATATTTCTGATTTTCAATGTTGAAAATAATTTTTGTTGCTATATATATATAGTTTTTGTTTACTCAGAATTAATTAATGAATAGAATGTTGAAAATCTTGAAATGAAAACTGAAATCTTTTGGAACATAAAGGCATACTGGTTGAATAAATGTATTAATCTATTTAAAAAATAACATAAATCATACTACCAAAGGTTTGAACTGCACTTGAGTCATAATAGTAATATGATGTGATCACAACCCACAAAGTTACTTCAAGGTGTTCAGACCTTTCTGCAGAGATTAGTTCTCTCGGCAACACTTTACAGTAATGTCCATTATTTAACATTAGTTAACAAATTTCAGGTAAAATTAACGCACGTCCTGATTTTGCTGAGTTAGATGTGTTCCTAGGTCAACATATTTTGTTGACCCTGGAACAACATTTTACTCCAAAAATATATTCTTGACCATATCCCTACACCTAAACCTAACCCTAACCATGAGTAATCCCTAAAATCTGAGGAAATGATAGATGAATGACACTGATGTACAAGCACCAAACAGTGATTTTAAGCGTAAACTTCAAAATATCTATAAACTGGTTCTTCAAATCTGATTGGTTAATCACAATGTTGTTCCAGGGACAAATTTCAGGTAACATTAACGCACGTCCTGATTTTGCTGAGTTAGATGTGTTCCTAGGTCAACATATTTTGTTGACCTTGGAACAACATTTTACTCCAAAAATATATTCTTGACCATATCCCTACACCTAAACCTAACCCTAACCATGAGTAATCCCTAAAATCAGAGGAAATGATAGATGAATGACACTGATGTACAAGCACCAAACAGTGATTTTGAGAGTAATCTTCACAAAATCTACAAACTGGTTCTTCAAATCTGATTGGTTAATCACAATGTTGTTCCAGGGACAACAAAGATGTTGTCCCAGGAACATGTCTCACTTGGTAAAATCAGGTTCTGCAACCTTAACGTCTCAGGTTACAAATGTGACCTTTGTTCCCTGAGAATAGGGAACGAGACAATACGTCATCGACGTTATGGGGAACGCCTCAAGCATGACAGGTGTCTGAAATCAAATATCAACTCACAGCAATCATGCTGACCGGCGACAGCCGTGAATCATCAGCTTGAATGATGAGCGTGCGACCTGGATATATAAAAAGGCCGCCTTGAAACCATGACAATATCCTTTCGTCTGAAGGGACTGTTTGGCAGGCAGAGCCCGAAGCATGGCTGGGAGACGTATTGTCTCGTTCCCTGTTCTCAGGGAACAAAGGTTACATTTGTAACCTGAGACATTCCCTTTCGAAGGGAACTTCGACAATACGTCATTCGAGGTTATGGGGAACGAAATACCCACGCCGCCATGCTAAAGGGAGTGCATGCCCAATGGCAGTGACAACTGTCAGAACCAGCAATTCAATGAACCCTAGAACCACTCACCCTCAGGTAACACTGGGCTGTCAGTGACAGCACTCCATACGGTCATAGCCCAAGCTATATGATACCACAGAAAACCTCCATAAACATAGTTTAGTAAAAGGTCTACCTGGGCCTGCTCAAGGGCCTAGGACCACAACTTCAACCTCTTAGAAGGGGTCCCTTCTAGGTAATGTGGCTAGGGAACCCAAGGGAACCCCAGCCAGTCACTATTCAGGGGAACATGCCACCAGGCAGGCCTGACTTGGTGTCACTACATAAGACACTACAGTCTGGCCACTTCCTGTCTGTCCGAAGACAGAGCCTCTGGACACTTGCCTTTAGGAAGGCATCCAACCCGAGGAACTGCGGAGCAGGCAGTGAACCACTCGGCCCGGATCTCAGAGACGGGATATCCTGGAGAGTATGACTCAGCATAGTGCATTACAACCCTTGCCAGCGAGGGGAGTTTCTCTACTCGATCCATGGATCTACCCAGTGTTTGTGTTTCAAAACACTGAGGAGGCCTGTGAGGGCCTAAGGACTGATCTAACTGGGAGGCCTCATAAGAGGCCTACGCCCGACTGACCAGACTCAGGAGACTACATACTCATATTGACCCTCAGTGAGGGGAGCATAAGATCTACCTGGTAGGCAACCAGGCTGTAGCAGGATAGAGAGGGTCCAGGAGGGAACCCGTAGCAGAGAATAAAAACTTGAGTCGAGCCAGGGCGCAAACTCACCTTCGGTAGCTGCCTGATAAGGACTGCTAAACTGAAAGTAAGCGGCCACTAGCTTACAAAACCCAGCACCACTGTGAAACTACTCTCAGGGAGACCTGGAGAGGCCTACTACCTGACAACCACAGTATGTGGGAGCTCACCTTCAGGGAGGCCTAGTGAGGCCTACTACCTGATAAACACAGTGCATGGGAGTTCACTTACAGAGAGGCCTAGAGAGGCCTACTACCTGTTACCAGAAAACCACCATAAGTGGAAACTCAGAGTATGAAAACCATGACATGAAGGAGCTTACTTTCAGGGAGGCCTGGAGAGGCCTGCTACCTGAAAACCATAGCTGATAGTGAGCCAGACTGGCAGTCCAGTTGACTGTCTTTGGGGCTTTGCCTTCAGGGAGGCCTTATGAGGCCTACTACCTGATAGTTCAAAAAAGCGGGAATTCAACTTCAGGGAGGCCTGTGGGGCCTGCCACCTAGTAACCACAGTATGTGGGATTTAACCCTCAGGGAGGCCTAGTAAAGCCTACTACCTCAAACAGTCTAAACAGCTGGATGTGACTGTTGCTGGGGACTCGCCTAACAGGGAGGCCTGGTCGAGCCTACTAGCTGATAGCGAGTCTATTCTGCTACTTTAACGAACACTGCTGGAACCATACTATTAAAAAACTTTTCCTATAGTTTTGTCCTAGTGTATGTTCCACAATGTTGTGACCCACCTCCGAGGAGGCCTGTTAAGGCCTACTACTCGGCAGTGAGCCTCCTCCCCGAACTACCAGGGCCAACCACCGAAGGTGAGCTGGCCTAGGAGCCCTATTTGGGGGCTATCCGGTCAAGGAGGCCTGCTGGGGCCTACTTCCTAACCGTGCAGCCTTTGCGGCAGAAAGCTGTTACTACAGCATCCTGGTACCTAATCGCATTGCCAAAGGCAGTGTACTCAGCAAAATAGCAATATCCTTATAGCAGGGGAGTACAACATACACCATTCTGCCTAGTGGAGGCCCCATTAGGGCCCTACCTACTAAATGCATAGGCGTCAGCCCATGGCAATGCTCTGGCTTCAAGGGAGCGGAGTTCAAAAACCGGAATGAAATGTAGTTTAGAACTCCCTGCTCAACCGGAGCCATCGTGGTGTGAGGTAGATAAATACAGAGCTGAGAATGGACTACTCAAAACTACCCTGAGTTAGTGGGGGAGTAACAACCATATGCCCCTGGAATGTTAGACAGGGAGCGGGCCTGCAAGTGGCTCCAAAGGGTGACAGGGATTTGTCCTGCGCCAAGCCTTGGGGAGCGGGGGCTAAATTGCAAGCCAACCCACTTCAAACCATCGGTCGAGTGGAGTGGAGCCAGCTCTAAAGGCCCAAACATCTCTGTTCGGCAGGGTCTGACGAACTGTCACTTCGCAGAGCGAAAGTTGGCCTAACCCTGCCAGACTGATCCTACCTCAGCTACCACCCTGCATTACTCATCACCCCTGAATGCAGAGAAAGGGGCAGGCCTTGGCCAACAACTCCCATTTATGGGAGGAGGCTGAAATCTAGGGGAAGAAGCCTAACACATAATGAATGTGGCAGCTATACTTAGCAAAACGCCCCCAATATCCCTAGCATAGCCTAGGCCAGCTACAGAGCTGTAGCTGAGGGCCGACCTACAAGCATAGATCTACCTGAGGGCTCGGAGGAGCCACAGCCTTCTTGATTGAGAGGCTGTGAAACACTCAACCTACTGAAACCTTACAGAGCTCAGGGGAGTGAGTACTCAGGATACCAATGTCACAAACCGATAGGCAGGACATCTATCTGAAGATCTATCTGAAGCGCCAGCGTCAGTCTAAACCTAAAGCAAAAAAGCTCTCCTTTTGTCTTTTCTTTTTTTTTTTTTTTTTTTAGGAAGACCAACTACTCTACCCCTGGGTGGCTAATAGCCCTGAGGCTAAACAGAAATCAGCGGTGGCCCACCACGCATTTAAATTGTTATGACAGGAAGGCCATCACATACTCAGCACGGAAGCCAAATCTTCTTTGAGCTTCTCCCTAATTCGTTCTAGCCACCAACTGGGGGAGGCTTCATGGCCCTAAAGTCCAATACTTTAATTGCTCCTCTAAGAATGACCCCCTAGGTCTATACAGGGAACAAGGTCTGTAGAGAAATACAAATCAGTGTTAGTTATACACACAGAATTTTTAAAAAACCAATAAGTTCACCTGCGGAGTGAAGACTCGCCAGAGAGTTCTCAATGAACCTGGGGTCCACCACTTTTACATACCTAAAAGAGGCGCTCACATCAACCAGTTGCTACGGCGGGCCATCAGAACATAGTTCTCATCATAAGGCCCATCCCCAGGGCTGCTGTAACGTAAACGCCTGGGGAGTCAAGAAGAGGGAGAGGGCTGGTAGAAAAGGCCCTCCAGGGAGATCAAACCCTACTTCCGCTGAGCGTTGCAGCGCTTGTGCTGAATGACCTCCCTTAAGTCCCTCTTCTTGCGGGAGGGTCGCCTCCTCTGCGTCCTACTCCTCCATGGAGGGGGCGTACGAGAGGCGACACTAGACCTCTGGTCCTGTCTACGGTCCTCAGACCAAGACGGACCAGGTCCTCCCGCCTGCCTGGGTTGGGGCCCGGATCTCAGCGGTATACAGGTCTTAAATGCAGCTGAGCGCGCTTTCGCCTTCCTAAGCTTTCCAACCACCGCCTCAAGAGAGGTACCAAAAAGTTTAGCAGGCGAAACTGGTGAATCAAGGAGAAGGGATTTTTCTTTCTCCCCGATATCAGCCAAGTTGAGCCACAGATGCCTCTCTGTGGCCACCATCGCCACCATCGATCGGCCGATCGCGGCAGCAGTCTGTTTAGTGGCCCGGAGAGACAAATCTGTGGTCCGGTGCAACTCAGCGACCGCCTCAGGGGACAGCCCCGCCCCCTGGTCGAGATCCTGCAGCAGGTCAGCTTGGTAGGCTTGGAGCACTGCCATGGTATGAAGGGCAGCACCAGCCTGACCTGCTGCCGTGTACGCTCTGCCATTCAAGCGAGCCGTGGCTTTAAGGGGCTTGGATGGCAGAGTCGGAGCTTTTAGTGTCAACACCCGCCCAAATACGAGATCGCAAACGTCTCGTCAATGGGCGGCATCGCCACATAACCATACTCCCCGATCCCCTCAACATCAGCGAAATTACCCCGCTGATGTCGATGAATATGGGCAGAGTACGGTTTCTTCCATGCCCTCTCGATCTCTGAATGGAGATCAGGAAGGAATAGAAGGCTCTGATGAGCTGGTGGTCTATGTTCAGGGAGAAACCGATCGTCCAAACGACCGCAAACGATCTCTCCCTGAGCGCGCCGCCATGGCAGCTGAAGTTTGTCAGTGGCACGCTCCATAACTTCCACCAACTCTGCGTACACGGGGCAGGATGGCTGACTAGGTTGAGGATCTAAATCATCCTCCTTAGCCATCTCTTGCCCAGCCCGAAGAGCACTCGCTGCAGTATCAGGGGCTCCATCTGGGAGCCCCATGAAGCGCATCGCCGCTCTGCCTCGGCACAAGCGGGACCCGATCCGTGAGGACCAGATGCTGAACTCTCTTCCCTTGAGAAGAGAGCCCGACGAGAGCGGAGCGTTCTCATAGGAAAACGCTCACAATTTGCACAGGACGCTCCCTCAAGAGCATCCTGTGCGTGCTCTTCACCCAAACAGTACACACACATCTCGTGAGTGTCACCCGGTGACCAATATCTTGGGCACGGGTCAACACATTTCACAAAATTTTTAGGACTTGCCTTAAATGTGCGTTTCATTTTCGCTGTAAGCAGACGTTTAAATCAGACAAAACAGTCCCTGAAGACGAAAAGGATATTGTCATGGTTTCAAGGCGCCCTTTTTATATATCCAGGTCGCACGCTCATCATTCAAGCTGATGATTCACGGCTGTCGCCGGTCAGCATGATTGCTGTGAGTTGATATTTGATTTCAGACACCTGTCACGCCTGAGGCGTTCCCCATAACGTCGATGACGTATTGTCGAAGTTCCCTTCGAAAGGGAACTACGCATGAACAACACTTCTGCAGCATTACAGCAATGTTCATTTAAAGATTTACTAATGCATTATTAAAATCAAAAGTTGTGCTTGTTGTGCCTCCTGGGGTGGCGCCACTCTTCTCTCTAGAAATATGGCAAATAGTCTTAGTGTTTATACTTGACTAACTGGGGCCCAGGTCAGGAAGCAGACTGGCTAAACCGACCATCTGCTAGCTGCCTCACGTCACAGAGGTCAGCTAATTCTCAGCACATAGAGACTCTTTCACCTAGATATCACACTATAGAGACTGTGTCTGTTCCCCGAACTAGAAAATACAAAAAACGTCCAAACCAAGTTAAGATTAACAATTTAATTGAGGTTCAACAAATAAAAAACAGATGCAATATGGATAAACAAATGATAAAGCTTGGCTTATTGATTATCAGATCCCCTTCTACGAAAACACTTTTTGTAAATAATATGATCACTGATCATAATATGGATGTGCTCTGTTTGACAGAAACCTGGCTAAAACCTGATGATTACATTATTTTAAATGAGTCCACCCCCCCCCCCCCCCCCAAGATTACTGTTATAAACATGAACCGCATCTAAAAGGCAAAGGGAGGGGTGTTGCTTCAATTTATAACAACGATTTCAGGATTTCTCAGAGGGCAGGCTTCAAGTTTAACTCGTTTGAAGTAATGGTGCTTCATATAACATTATGCAGAGAAACAAATGTTAATGATAAATCCGCTGTTATGTTTGTACTGGCTACTGTATACAGGCCACCAGGGCACCATACAGACTTTATTAAAGAGTTTGGTGATTTTACATCCGAGTTAGTTCTGGCTGCAGATAAAGTTATAATAGTTGGTGATTTTAATATCCATGTTGATAATGAAAAAGATGCATTGGGCTCAGCATTTATAGACATTCTAAACTCTATTGGGGTTAGACAACACGTATCAGGACCTACTCATTGTCGAAATCATACTCTAGATTTAATACTGTCACATGGAATTGATGTTGATAGTGATTAAATTATGCAGCCAAGTGATGATATCTCAGATCATTGTTTAGTTTTGTGCAAACTTCATATAGCCAAAATTGTAAATTCTACTTCTTGTTACAAGTTTGGAAGAACCATCACTTCTACCACAAAAGACTGCTTTTTAAGTTATCTTCCTGATGTATCCAAATTCCTTAGAATATCCAAAACCTCAGAACAACTTGATGATGTAACAGAAACTATGGACTCTCTCTTTTCTAGCACTTTAAATACAGTTGCTCCTCTACGCTTAAGGAAGGTTAAGGAAAACAGTTTGACACCATGGTATAATGAGCATACTCGCACCCTAAAGAGAGCAGCCCGAAAAATGGAGCGCAGCTGGAGGAAAACAAAACTAGAGGTATTTTGTATTGCTTGGTGGGAAAGTAACCTATCCTACAGAAAAGCATTAAAAACTGCTAGATCCGATTACTTTTCTTCTCTTTTAGAAGAAAACAAACATAACCCCAGGAATTTATTCAATACAGTGGCTAAATTAATGAAAAATAAAGCCTCAACAAGTGTTGACATTTCCCAACACCACAACAGTAATGACTTTAAGAACTACTTAACTTCTAAAATCGATACTATTAGAGATAAAATTGCAACCATTCAGCCGTCAGCTACAGTATCGCATCAGACAGTGCACTCATTCTCTACTATAGGAGAGGAAGAATTGTATAAACTTGTTAAATCATCTAAACCAACAACATGTATGTTAGACCCTATACCATCTAAGCTCCTAAAAGAAGTGCTTCCAGAAGTAAAAGATCCTCTTCTGACTATAATTAATTCCTCATTGTCATTAGGATATGTCCCCAAAACCTTCAAACTGGCTGTTATTAAGCCTCTCATCAAAAAAACACAACTTGACCCCAAAGAACTAGTTAATTATAGACCAATCTCAAATCTCCCTTTTCTGTCCAAGATACTAGAAAAGGTGGTCTCCTCACAATTATATTCCTTCTTAGAGAAAAATGGTATATGTGAGGATTTCCAGTCAGGATTTAGACCGTATCATAGTACTGAGACTGCCCTCCTTAGAGTTACAAATGATCTGCTCTTATCATCTGATCGTGGGTGTATTTCTCTATTAGTTTTATTGGATCTTAGTGCTGCGTTTGACACAATTGACCACAACATTCTTTTACATAGACTTGGTAGACTCGAACACTTTGTTGTGCTTTAGCATGGTTTAAATCGTACTTATATGACCGCCATCAGTTCGTAGCAGTGAATGAAGATGTATCATATCGATCACAAGTGCAGTATGGAGTACCTCAAGGCTCAGTACTAGGGCCGCTACTCTTTACGCTTTATATGTTACCCTTGGGAGATATCATCAGGAAACATGGTGTTAGCTTTCACTGTTATGCTGATGATACTCAGCTCTATATTTCTTCACGGCCCGGTGAAACACACCAATTTGAAAAACGAATGGAATGCATAGTCGATATAAAAAACTGGATGACGAGTAATTTCTTACTGCTAAATTCTGAAAAAACAGAGGTGTTAATTATAGGACCTAAAAACTCTGCTTGTAATAACCTAGAACACTGTCTAAGACTTGATGGTTGCTTTGTCAATTCTTCGTCATCAGTTAGGAACCTAGGTGTGCTATTTGACCATATTAGCCCGGTCCTGTCAACACTGCACTGGCTCCCTATCAAACATCGTATAGATTTTAAAATATTGCTTATTACTTATAAAGCCCTGAATGGTTTAGCACCTCAGTATTTGAATGAGCTCCTTTTACATTATAATCCTCTATGTCCGCTACATTCTCAAAACTCAGGCAATTTGGTAATACCTAAAATATCAAAATCAACTGCGGGCGGCAGATCCTTTTCCTATTTGGCGCCTAAACTCTGGAATAACCTACCTAACATTGTTCGGGAGGCAGACACACTCTTGCAGTTTAAATCTAGATTAAAGACCCATCCCTTTAACCTGGCTTACACATAACATACTAATAAGCTTTTAATATCCAAATGCGTTAAAGGATTTTTAGGCGGCATTAATTAGGTAAACCGGAACCGGGAACACTTCCCATAACACCCTATGTACTTGCTACATCATTAGAAGAATGGCATCTACGCTAATATTTGTCTGTTTCTCTCTTATTCCGAGGTCACCGTATAGGCACCAGATCCAGTCTGTATCCAGATCAGAGGGTCACTGCAATCGCCCGGATCCAGTACGTATCCAGACCAGATGGTGGATCAGCACCTAGAAAGGACCTCTACTGCCCTGAAAGACAGTGGAGACCAGGACAACTAGAGCCCCAGATACAGATCCCCTGTAAAGACCTTGTCTCAGAGGACCACCAGGACAAGACCACAGGAAACGGATGATTCTTCTGCACAATCTGACTTTGCTGCAGCCTGGAATTGAACTACTGGTTTCGTCTGGTCAGAGGAGAACTGGCCCCCCAACTGAGCCTGGTTTCTCCGAAGGTTTTTTTCTCCATTCTGTCACCGATGGGAGTTTTGGTTCCTTGCCGCTGTCGCCTCTGGCTTGCTTAGTTGGGGTCACTTCATCTACAGCGATATCGTTGACTTGATTGCAAATAAATGCAGACACTATTTAACTGAACAGAGATGACATCACTGAATTCAATGATGAACTGCCTTTAACTATCATTTTGCATTATTGACACACTGTTTTCCTAATGAATGTTGTTCAGTTGCTTTGACGCAATGTATTTTGTTTAAAGCGCTATATAAATAAAGGTGACTTGACTTGTTAACATTAGTTAATGCACTGAATTAACAGACCAATAATGAACGACTGTATTTTTACTAACATTAACAAAGATTAATATATACTGTGATGCAACATTAATTGTTTGTTCATGTTAGTTAATGCATTAACTAATGGAACCTTATTGTAAAGTGTTACCATTCTCTCTAACACACCTGAACCAAGAATTACAGACAGGTGTTTGAAATGAAACCTTTGAAACTGGTTTGAAATGAAACCTTTGAAACTGGTTTGAAATGAACTTTACAGGTGTGCAAGGAGCAGGACTGAACAACCCTGGACTGAAGCAAAGATTAAATAATGATATTTAATCTTCACAAACATTAAATAAAAAATAAAACTACTTCAACACATTTGATTATGAACAGCTGCCAAATATATAATTGTTGATGAGAGACTGCACCAGAATGCTTTTTAACTGATTTAGTTTACACATAAGCAACATTTCTTAAAAATACAATACATAATCCAAATAATATAGTTTTTTTTAAATGATAATAATAATAATAATAATAACATCTACATGTTATGGCAAAAGATAGAAAAGAATAACAACAGCATTTTCATCACTGAAATGTGAAAAAAAAAAAAAACTTTTCCACTGATCAGATATTAATTTTGTATATCAAAAATCTTTGACTAAAATATAAAGGCATCACCACAAATAGTCTCTGATCAGTGTAGATGGCACCAAAATTACCTGTTAAGTCTGGCATGAATGAAAAATTTCCAATATATTACAATATAAGCACATTTACAAGTAAAAAAAAAAATGATTTTCTGATTATGGGCTATCAAATGCTCACTGAAAATCACATAGTATATTTCATTTACCTATTTACAACACTTTTTCAAATGTCATCATTCCATGTTTCAAAGCGTCCACCTATTTTATTGTCAACAAATGTGACTTGAGTTTTTTTCCTTAAAGCTCTTAATGTGTGTGTGTGTGTGTGTGTTTAAGAACAAAAATAAGAGTATATGTATTAGTAACAGAAGCAGTAAAACAACATGAGAGGGCACAGCTGATTTAATCTCAATCATTAAAGACCCATGCTGCAAAAGTGAGAAACTCCATCCCTCTTTAATCATGCTCGGAGGCAGCGCCAGCTACGACTGGTGCAGTGTGGGAAAGTCTTTCAAAAGAGTGACAGGAGCAAGTCTCAGAAGCAGCACCCTGGGCTGTTTCCATGATAAACCCACACAAACATTCATTCCCTGTCACGGTTGCAACTGAAAGGTGCTCTTTACGGTTCGCATCGCTCCTTAAGTAGGGCAACGTGTTTGATAGCTGAACTGTACCCTGCATTTAATTTTCTTATCTTAGAGAAACTGACTCTCTTTCTTCTGAAGACAAAAAAGGAAATAAAAAAGTTTGCACATACAAACTTACAATGTATTCCTGATAACTGGATTTTTACAGAAGATTATATTTTTTAAAAAAGGAAATCGAAATGAAGAGAGACAGAGATGCTGTGCAGGTGCCTGTGGTTTGTTCAGAGTCTCTGTCTCTTGAGGCACCAGAAAAGATCCGTTCAGCACATATGTGTGAGGGCCGTTATTCAGATTTGTGACAGTAAAGGTCCTTTAGAGCTTTGAGCTCCTCGATGAGCGTTTTGTTCTGATTCTCCAGCACGGCCACTCTGTTTTCCAGACATTTAACATACTCTTTTTTTTTCCTGCGGCACTCCCGTGCTGCCTCTCTGTGGTGGAAACATATTATTACAGTCAGGCGATTACAGAGCTGACACATACTCCACATTTTAAGTTTTTTCGTTTAGTTTTTTTAACTGTGATAAAAATCAAAGAATTCTAGGTTAGGGTTCTAAGAGAGAATACGGTACAGTGGCGCTATATAGTCACAATTACAAGAAAAAATATCTATACAGAAACATGGTGCTAAAAATATTCAGGCATTTTAATCAGACATGTCAATAGCTAAAACAAAACAAGAAGAAAAACTATCTATTTCCCCTCACTCAATATTATTATAGAATAACATTGCTAATAAAACACACAGCAACTTTGCTCGGATTTACACAATTTACCTGGGTCCTTTATAGCCCAATCTTTATAGTCCAAAATGAGCTAGTGCATTAATCATGCAAATATGTTTTTTTTTTTTTTTTATAAATCATACCTGTTCTTCATTAGCCGAACCACCCGCTTGCGTGTGACCTCCTCAGCTCCTCCCTGGCTGGGCAGTGCAGGAGAGGAGGCCATGACCACCCCTGAAGCTGCAGTGCGGATCTGATACGCCTGAACATCTCCTGAGGCCGCTGAAAAACACACAAGCAGCACAGATTTATTTTTTGACAAGGAGACATTTAGATGCCTTGTGTGGCTGTCTGCCAGATATAGATGAAGCCTAGCCAAGATTTAATCAACATGCCAGCACACTTGCTTTATCTTTTATTCAAGTATTTTAGGTACTTGTTTAGAACCGAAATGACATTTATTTTTGTCAAATATCACCTTGTACAACCACTTGATTGCTAGGCACCAGTATCTGCTGGCCGTCGCTGGTCTGTGCATATTGCAGGATGGTGGTGCCGGGCTGAGCGCCTGCCGCGTTTGTCATGGTCAGGGTTTGTAGCCCTTGAACTCCATCGGTTCCATTACTGGCTAACTGGATCGCCCCACCCTGAGTGATAGCAACTGGGGGGAAACAAATGCCATAAGGTTGACTGTATATTTAGCAAATTTAGTATTTCAAAAGTTGCAGTCGTGTATTTGTAGTAGAGAAGCAAACAACTTACTGTACTGTCCACTACTTGTCTGGTAGATAGGTGTTGGCACAGTGACAGTTGTAATGGCTGGTGTGGAATCCTCCTCTGATCTCTCTTCTTCTATCCGTGGGACTGCTGGAGCATCGGATGAAAGGTCGTTCAGGATCTTTCTGTGTTACAAGATGTTAAATCAAGCTTGTGAACATTTCTTAATGTTTGCTAATGAACTATAAGACGGATTTTAGGATTTCTATAAGGAATGTTGATCTGGACATAAATTCTTCTAAATACCTTCTTTTGTGTTAAGCACAAGAAAAAAATTAATACAGGTTTGGGACAGCATGAGAGTGAATAATTATAATGACAGAATTTTAACTTTGGGGTGAAATATCTCTTTAATGAAAAGCTTGTTTAGTTCTATTAGTCTGCTGTGGGGCTGCACAATTAATTAAAATTAAATCGAAATCGTGATTAGACAGAAGCTGCGATTGTCATGCATATCTTTCAATGAAGCACGGTTCTGTGATCAGTAGTAAATCTCCATCCAAAGGCCAGAGGGCGCTCTCGTGCAGAAAACAACACTACAGCTGAATAAACAGATTCAACTGCTTTAATTCAACTTGACTAATGAACACGCGACTATGGCAATATGCGGTTTATATGCGAGTTCTTCTCTTATATTTATTATAATAAACTATATTTATAATGCAATGTCTATATCACTGCTTAGAATACTATGAAATATGTTCCATGCCTTATTCTGTGTAAGAAGTCACATCATCTCACAGAAGGATTTATTTCAAACACTCAGCTGACATTATGAAGTGAGTTTGGAGTAAAAACATGTTATTAAATGTGGTATTTTCATGTGCTCTCAGAAGGAGTAGAATTTACTAACATTTACACAGAGCCCTAGTTCACCGAGAAGATACGCAAACAGTTGTCATTATCGGGAACGATTTCTTCGATTTCATAAGCGTACGATTATATTATCTGCAATTTTTTTTGCATTGTTTGTCAGTGAACTACGGCTCTGTGTAGTAAATGCTGCTCCACCTGAAAGCAGGTGATGGAGATTTACTACTAGTCACAGAACCAGCTTTACTGATATGATGTGCATGATGATTGAATCTTGAATCTTGAATCTAAATAAATGTTTAACTGGTGAGACTTTAAAGCACATACAAATAATGTACTTTTGTGATTGCGATTAAGTGCAGTGTCCCCTGAGTGTAACTCTGCTGCTGAGTTAATATTTGATGAGAATATGCGTCGCGTTGTACAGTATATTGTAGGGCTGCTCGATTATGGCAAAAATCATAATCACAATTATTTTGGTCAATATTGTAATCACGATTATTTAACACGATTATGAGGGGTCCATATGACCAAAAACTTATGATTGATTTTTTTAAAGATAGTGATATCAAATATGGTTTTCCTGTAAATAAGGTTGCTATGACATCTACATTGTAGAAAGCAGCGGAATTTTAAACAAACAAAAGTCCTAAAAATTATTGAAAATAATTAAATTGTCAGTAATAAAAAAAGCAAATGACAAATATACTGGGATAAAAAGATACAAATGAAACAAACTGTGCTTTAATATTCACTATACTATTTAGTGATGCACCGAAATGAAAATTCTGCACCGAAACCGAAAATTTAGGATGCACTTGGCCGAAAACCGAAACTGAAGCCAAAAATGGCTTCTTTTAAAAACGTATATATATATTGCTTGGATTTAATGGATCTGAATTGAAAAATCACAATATAATAATCAAACTTTTATTAACAGTTACATAACAAAACATAAAATATTTTTAACAATAAATATAAATAATAATTATTCTTCAAGTTTTATGTTCCATCAAATAAAATAGTTTTTTAAAAGTTGTGCAAAAAAAAAATCCACAATTTTGGAGCAACTTTGGTGTCCTCTCGTATAGGGCTGTCACTTTTGTGAAAAAAAAAATCCTGTTCGATTTTTGAGACATAGGCAAAGTGTTCATTGAATCGTTAGTAAATTACCTATATTTGGCGTTGATCCGTTTTTCAACGCCAAATATAGGCAAATCCACCGACAACTAAACAGGCATTAGGGCGAACGTAAAGAGGGCGCTTGAGACGCGCACAAGTCAGCAATGTGGACTGCCATAACATTAATGAAAAACATTACTGAAGGCTACATTGATATTATGCACTAATAGGCTGTGTGTGTGTGTGTGTGTGTGTGTGTGTGTGTGTGTGTGTGTGTGTGTGTGTCAGAACCTGCAGTTGCTGTGTGACGCGCGTTCGCTGCGAGCGTATAGTGGCGAGCTGGACGCGCTCCGAGAGAAGGCCGTTAAAATCGATTCCCTATTTTCGTTTTCGAAACTTGTGTTGGTTGGTTCGATCGATTGTGCAGCTTTTGTGACAAGCTTTTTTTGATTGTGACAGCTCTTTGACATGCTTAATCTTTGATAGGCAGACGCGTGATAACAGCTCGACCGTGAGTGAAACCTAAGCGCTTGCGCACGGATGGGAGGGGCGGGTGACATTCATTTTCGGTTTACGTTTTCGGCTGTTTTTTTTATTTCGGCCCGAAACCGATAAGGCCATTTCGGCCGAAAATTTTCGGCGGCCAAAATTTCGGTGCACCCCTAATACTATTTATTATTAATGTCTCATTTGAGTTTTAGTTTGGCTCTAGTTTTGTATTTATTGCAGTTTCTATGAAAAGGTTCATGTAGTGTGTTACTTCTCTACAGTCTCCTAACTGAATAAAAAGGCATAAAAAGCCCATAAAAATTACTTCCATATGAAAATAATTCCATATGACAAGGGTAAGGGTAAGGCAATGTCTATGGTAACTAGATGACTAGACAAATAGATGGTGTTGACGGTGTTACCGGTTTAAAGCTGCAACACCGGTTACATCACTTTCCCACCGTGACACCGTTTCACCGTCGTTTTGATTTTTTTAAGTATTTGTTTTTTCTTAAAATATTTATTTGAATTAAGTAAAAATAATTATTATAAATAATTTTGTTTAAAAGAAAGCATACACTATAATTAAAAACTGAACGCAGCTACAATGCTGCGTGCCAAGAGAGTCACATCACAGATCAGCATCACCGCATCATCTCTTCTCCCTGTGCTGCATCTCATTAAAGATGACACGTTGGCCACATCGGATGAGGATGGACAACTGACAGCCAACCTGAAAACCAGAATCATATCTATTTTAAGGGGGTCGCACCCCAGACAAGAAGCACAGCGCTACGTCTTTAAAATTTGAACACATTGTTCTCTATGAGTGTATGCACACCGGTGGCTACATTCTGCGTTTTTCTGCGGCGCCCAGCTACGACGCGGTTCAAATTCCTGCCACGCCACAGAGCACCATCTGCATAGTTTCATATTAAACTAGCTGGAAATTGAGCACGTGCATATAAAATTTGCGCGTCCGGTGTGTGATACCTCGAGATGTCCTAGACGCGACACAGCGCTTCAGTGTGTGACCGCTTTTAGATGATAAATATGAAGCTCTGCCAGAAGCAAGCCGGCAGCTTATGCGCAAGACATGACTACGACTACGACCCGAATGTTGAAGAGACCAAGAAACGGTCATCCTCAGTAGAAAAGTGTAGTCAACGCATGCCGTGAGAGAAGAGGGAGAACAAAATGCCAATTTTTATGGTGTTTTTATTTAGTAAGTGTAAGTTTTTATTTTATATTTGTTTCTTATTTATATGGTTTTATCTTATTTAAACTTTGTGTAATTTATTTAGGCCTAGCCTGTTTTATTTTCAGTAAAGGGTATTTGGTTCTTATTTGTGTGGGTCCACAGTTTGGCGATTTTCAGTTTTTATTATTTTTTTTTTGCCTATACATGGTGGTATTTTTATTTGATATGTTAATAAAAGGTCTGTATTTAATATCAGTGAGCTTTTTTTTTTTTTCATTCAAGCAATTGACGGCAGATTGCCAATAGACGCTGAATCGAAAGTGAATCTATAACACGAACGCATTTATAAGCTATTTAAAAGTGAGGAAGCGAGGAAAAGGACACCCCCTTCCATCCCCCCACCCTGCGGTGATACTGGTATTACCGGTGTTGTCACACGTCGATTAACCAGTGGGAAATTTTCCTCACAGCGGCAACCCTGACAAGCTGCGCAAATCCAAGTTCATTATCAGCTTGGATTTGCACAGCTTGTCAGTTAACAATGGCTCCATGTAGTTACAGCAGCTCTATGTGAAATCATTTGATTAGATAACTGGCTTTACTGACTAGATGCGCATTAATCATCGGCCGATATATATTGTGTACCCCTAATGGTAACATAGGCCACATTCACATAGCAGCACAATACAGTTGTCATTCCTGTATTTGAGTCCTTAAAAACATGGGTTGGCTTTCGCTTTGGTCTGAACAAAAACATCAAACAGGCATACTGAAAAAGCTAATAGTTTTGATACAAAACTTTGATCCAACTAAATTCAATACTCTTTAATATTTTTTAAGGCCTGCGGACACCCTGATTTACTTTTAACTGATCTTTAAAATGGTCTCAAACCTCTTTTTAGTTGTGAGTGTCTCAGTCCTCATTATATTCATAAAGGTGTTTTAGCAGCCCAAACCATTTGATTAATATAATATAATATAACATTAGCATTATTATATAATAAAATAATAATAATTTTATTATTATGATCCCTAAGACAGTTTAATATTACGTAAAGGGATAGTTCATCCAATAATAAAAATTTTCATCATTTACTCACCCTCAAGGAGTTTCTTTCTTCTGTTGAAAACAAAAGAATATATTAATAATAATAATAATAAAAAAATCCATAGTATTTTTTTTGTCCATATTATGGAAGCCAATGGCTAAAAGCAACTGTTTGGTTAACAAAATTCTTCAAAATATCCTTCTTTTCATTCAACAGAAACAACTTGAGGGTGAGTAATGCTGGTTAAACTTGCAGAGAACGTAATGATAAAGCTTGCTGCATTCACTGTGATTCAAAAAAAAAACAAAAAAAAAAAACGTGACGTGACATACAGCCAACTATGGTGACCCATACTCGGAATTTGTGCTCTGCATTTAACCCATCCAAAGTGCACACACACAGCAGTGAACACACACACACACTGTGAACACACACCCAGAGCAGTGGGCAGCCATTTTATGCTGCGGCACCTGGGGAGCAAGGGCACCTCAGTCGTGGTATTGAAGGTGGAGAGAGCACTGTACATTCACTGTACAGCTCACTGGATAGTGAGCTACTCACATGAATATAGTGCTGCACTTCACTCTGAAAAACAACTTGCAGCTTTTTGTGATTTAATAAGTACACAAAGCCATATTACGATTTCCATTCTAGATCAGCTGACAGATGTTTTGCCAAAGCAATGGTGCAAAACACAACATTCAATTAGTTCTTTTAAAGTCATCAAGTATCTGGTGGCCTGCCAGAGTCAAGGTAATTAACTGGGACACTGCACCGAAACTACAAATCCGTTCAGGTACCTGTATGAGGGCCGTCTAGACAGGATCTCTCTTCTTTTCTGGGAATCCGTCACACTGTCCACTGACTCCTGTGAATCATCACTCTCAGCAATGGTAGAAATCTAATACAAAGACAACAAAGGAACACATAAATATTGATAGCAAATAAGGCATATCAAGTTTAAAAACTATCTGCAAGGTACCTGCATGTAATTTTGAGACTGTAAATACATCTCAAACAGAATTATGTCATGAAATGTTCAAAATTTTTCGGGTCTCTTATATATTAACTGAGCGGCAACCTCCCGCTCTCTCTCGTGAAGCACACAAGGAAGTGACTAAAAATGTAATTCATCGACTGGCCGCTTGAGGCTGGCTGCAAAAGGGAGTCAATCCCATAGACTCCCCATGTTAAAATGCCCAACTTAACATCAGAAAAAAAACATGATTATAGCCTGGTGCAAAAAATGATTTTGGTCTATATAGCTAATTTTGCCATTCATGACAACTGTGAGGGGGTGAATTTTTTAATAACTCATCCATTTAAATTATATTAAGCCTTAAAGTTCTGCGTGGCCACTAGAGTGACAGGTGGATTGCCCTATTGTCACCCGCCGTCGAGCTAGGTGGGCATGGTTTCAACAACCAGCTCCAGCCTTTTTGCCTATATTTGATTACCGCTCTGCACACTTTTGGTTTCAAAAACTCTCTTCGGAAACCTATGGGTGACGTCACGGACACTACGTCCATGTTTTTATACAGTCTATGATATTAACCATCATGTCAGGCTTACTTGTACAGTTTGCACCTGTGGGGATTGGATGACAGAGGGCTGGGCTGCCTGGATGACTCCGTGAACTTGCACCGTTTGCCCATTGGGCAGCTGAACTAAGGTCACTGTGGGTGCAGTGGCTGATGCCTGTGCTGCAGCAATGGAAACCTGCTTCAGGGAGGAACAACAGGGTGAGACACAGAGACTAAACTAAGCTAGAACTGAACTGGATTCAAATATAAAACCAGTCACATGCAGAATCACTTGAGCTGTACTGATTACAATCTGCATTTGTCTTGCTAGCAAATGTGTTTCCAAGAGCCTTGAAAACACTTGATCCAAGAAACTCACCTGCGCCAAGGTGGCAATCTGCTGAGTGTCTGTCTCTGAGACTGCTGTGTTGCCGCCCTGCTGGACATCTGCTCCTGCCTCCATGGTCATTTAGATTGCCTGGAGATGTAATTTAAAATCTTTTACTTCGGCAGGTGTACAGGATACTATAAATATCCTATGAACATATAGAGTAGGTCATCAAAGTCTCTGAAAATCGTGTGACCGCAAAAACACCCTGCCCACAGACTGGGTTTGTCAGAGTTTCATTTTGAGTATTTTGCGTATTCAATTTTGTAGCCTCAAGGATTGTCCTATAAAGTATTTATGTATTGCATCGACATTACACTTTAAGTTGATCGTTTAAAATTATATAAATGATTCGTTCATAATAAATCATGCGATGCAATATCATATCAAATGATTTTTTGACAGTAGAGGTGTTAAACGTCTGCATTCGTATAGTCTAAATGTATTTACATGACAAAAAAAATGACATTGAAAAAAAAAAGTATGTGAAAAATACAGATTATAATGTGAAAAGCAACAGAAGTAGCTGCAGTCGTTAACACATGTATGAGAACATGCTTAATTTATATTAACGAAATTCACTTTGATAGACCTATGACGGTTTTGGAATGAGTATTTATGTTAAAACTGACAGATTAAGCATCGTGCTCAACAAACCATGTTGACTCCATTTGCCGCCTTTTTTTACTTCCGTATACAGCTGTCACTCAGATTTGAGCTTTGTTTTTTTTAAGGAGTTATGAATGTTGTTATAGAAAACACAAGCAGGGTGCCATTAAAATTGCTTCATTTTGTGAAGTGCCTATTTATGGCTTTTTAAGGTAAAGCAGAACAATAAATACAAGTGCTTGCATTTCCAGGCGCGTGTCGACCATAGACTGTATGGTGTCGACATGTAAAATAGTGTTCCAGATTGAATGGAGCAAGCATGCAACACAAAATCAGTGTTTTATGGTGTCATTTGAGGAAATAATACTCAAGCACAATACATTTTCTCTATTATTTTATTACCAGATAAAAAAATCACGAATGATTACAGAGGATAATTGTTTTAAGTGGTACAGAAGAATTTCGCATGGGAGATTCGACTGCTCCATAAAGCAATGCTAGAGCCAAGATGAAAAAAAAAAATAATTTCATGTGTTGTATCTCCATCAAAGGGTGCAAAGGACTCTCGCATTCATGACACTAACTTACACATATCTTATCCTTTCCTTAAACACATGTACTTTGTAGAACTGTCGCGCTTTCCTCCTTCGACTGCCTGACTGACTCATTGTCTCCAAGCAAGTCTGAGCTGTTGAGAAACATGCCCACCGCCGCCATGATCTCTTTGTTACAGACGCATCGAGCAATGCGACATGTTCACTAAAGCGCCAAGTGCATAATCTCTTTCCCTCACGAATGCGTCTCTTCTTACCCGACACAGACTCGCCTCGTCACTCCCAGGCCTCCGGAGCTCCACTTTTATTTAGTCCGACACGTAAGAGACCGCGTCAGGCTACACCTCCGTCGCGTCACCGAGGACAACAACACAGAGAGAACGAGGGGGACGAAATACAGCTCTAGCTCACGATCGACAGGATCCGATGTGTAGGCGGAACATGCCGAACTGTGTGCGAAGATCTACGAACAGCTGACGAGCTGAACCGGAATCACTCGAGCGCTCGCTCAAAGTCTTCTTCTTTTTTTTCTTTTTTTTTTTTTTGCATTTTATTTTTTCTCTTTCGAAAACAAACATACATAGATACTTAACATCAAACAGAACATAAACAAAAAAGGGAGATACATATAACAAATACATATCATGGACGGTAAAAAATTAAATTTTACAAATATTTTTTTTTATATATGAAGGATGTTTTTATACATTTCTTGTTCCTAGTGATTGAAATCAATGAGTCTTAAAATATTTTAAGTTCTTTACAGAAAAACTTAAAGGAGTTAGTAATGGACATTTTTTTTTTTTTTTTTTTTTGCTCTGTGTACATGGGACTTCCCAAGAAGAATTATCACCTTCAAAGTGTGATCAACTACATCTGATCCATTATTACAATTCAAAAAAGGATAGTAGATTCATCTATTTTAATTATTTTATCAAATATATCAAAAACCATCATGGAGTCGGTCAACGTCTACCCACCCGAACATGCGTCAAATCTCTGTGCTGTGATTGGCTGCCTTTTATCGTAATAAATATGAATGAGTCTGTTCAAATGCACTAGACTTATTATTAATTCAAATAATTATTTATTTAATCAAATTCACTTAGTTTTACTCTATTTGTTTTAATCATATTTATTATTTGTTTTAATATAACTGAGCAATTGTTATTATGTTCACGTCATTCATTTATTTATTTTAATCAATATTTTCGTTATTTATTTTACTCGATTTAGTAAGTTATTTTTATCCTATTTGTTATTACCTTTTATTTTTACATTTTTATTTATTTATTTATTTGTTTATTTATTCTTAACATTTGCACGGACCTCCAGTCCTCCCTTTCTTTTACTTGTGTCCCCTGTTCCGTGTTTTCTCTGTTTTGCGCATAGACTGTATAAAAACAGGTTTTGCGGTAGCTTGGGGTGGTGCTTGTCAACATGAAGTTACGATTGGACAACTTGAGTGAAACGTCACGGCAATGTTCACCAATCAAAATTAAATAATCTTTGCAGAACCGCACAAGTATTCCGCCTACCTGCCAGGAAGCAGGAAATAGTAATGGTGTTACTGTTTTGATAGGCGATTCTCACTTGATTTTAGTCGTTGTGTGTTATTTATTTTCTGTTACTTTCGTGGTCGACGGAGTTTGATGCAGTTATGGCATCGTTATTCAAGAAAAAGACCGTAGATGGTAAGTTTCTTGTTGCTGCTCTGAGGGCTTGTTTGTTTGTTTGTTAAAACCGCCCAGCAACACTCTCACGTCAATCATTGACCGCTTTCGGTAATACTCTTAATTTGTTTCATACATTAAATCTAATTTGGACTCTTCCTCTGTGCTATCTAAAACAGAAGCGACTTTTTATTCTGAAACTGTGTTTGGGACAGCTGCCACCGAAAACATTTGGAGTTTAAGAGTCTAAGAGTCAAATATTGTCTATAATAAGTCTAATAGTTTATAAAATCACTGGGCCACTACTGTAACAATAAGTGGTCTAAAGTGACTTGCTATTTAAGTAGAACCCATACATTAATTTGTTGTCTGACTCCGATATTTCAGCATTTATAATTTACATGGTGATCGATAACTATATCTCCTCTCATAATCCAGATGTTATTAAAGAACAGAACAAAGAACTGCGGGGAACGCAGAGACAGATTACAAGAGACCGGACAGCACTCGAAAAACAGGAAAAACAGCTGGTGAGATTCCCCACCCATCAGTGTCTCGTGAATATGATGCCAAATGTTCCCCTTTTTCAGCACTGGTGTGTGAGATCACAAGGTTATGTCATTAATGTCAGTGGATTATGACTAATAGGTCACGATTTTGTCTGGAGTTGAGATGAGGCCTATTTATTTCTTTGTGAAGTTGTATTTTTCATAAGTTGTTGGCGGAAACTGATACTTTTCTTATAGCTGCCAACCTCCATAACATTCATGCACTCATACCCGTGTAAACATAGCTATGATCAAACACTGTAAAGAATATCCTGTTAAATTTACATGTCAACCGGCAGCTGTGGTTGCCAGTCATGATGTTTCAGGTATTATGGAATGACATTGGTCACTCTGTCTGTATTTTATCACTTGCAACCATATATTTCATTAAGTGATTTAATTTGGGGTGGTGTTGGCGCAGTGGATAAGACACATGCCCCTGGTCTGAGAGACTCGGGTTCGAATCCACTGTGTGACACCAATGTGTCCCTGAGCTAGACACTTAACCCCTAGTTGCTCCAGAGGCCTTCGACCTCTGACATATATAGCAATTGTAAGTCGCTTTGGATAAAAGTGTCACCTAAATGAATAAATGTAAATGTAAGGCCCTATGATGACTGAAGTTCATTGTAAGTGGCCATATCCTTAACGCATAGCCGATACTTGTATATAAACACTAAAACAATGCAATAAATGCGAACTTATTAACAAAATGTATTTGTTATACATGAATAAATAAATTTGCAAACATAAATAGTAAATATAACTAAATGATTAAATAACAAAATGTAACAAAAATCACCCTGAAGCGCAATGCTAATGATAAATATATGAATAAAAAACGTTTTGTATAAAATAATATAAATCAGTTATTAGTAAATAAATCTGACAGTATTTTACAGTAAAATTAAATATGTGATGTTAAACCATTTGCAGATTTCTCTGTATAACATAACGTACGCTTAAAGGTGTTGTATGCAAGTTTTTGACTCTACTAAACATAAAAATATGTTTGCAAATATTAAAGAAACATGCTAAGTTATCATACTTGTTTATTCTCCTTTGAAAATGTGTGTTCCAGAATGTCAATCTCTGTTTGGTTTGTGAAACCTGCCCACTACCAGTTTCCCTAAATGTATTTTGGCATCCCGGATTGCCAGTTGGGGGAAAACACAGCGTATTACATTTCATTCATCGTCAAGTGCACTCGTTCTTGTTGGTGTCATCAATTTGGCAATCAAGTCTAAGGAGGAGGGGCCGGGTGAAAAAAAAAAAAACCTAGGGATGCACCGATCCGATATTTATATCGGTTATTGGCCACGATACTTCCATTTTTTTGTCGGAGGGTTACATTTTGTCATTAATCACTTATGCCCATGTTGTTCCAAACCCGTAAAAGCTTTGTTCCTCTTTGGAACACAATTTAAGATATTTTGGAAGAAAACCGGGAGGCTTGTGAGTATCCCATTAGCTGCCTTTCCACTGTCGGGCCATTGCGAGCCAGTGCTTTAAACGGGCCGGGTGGGGCTAATAGCGCAGCGTTTCCACTGTCGGGCCAGAAGCTCCGCAGCGCTTCACTAAATCACGCCCTTTACACGCCTCTCAGGAACATTGTCACGTAACCCCATCATTTCACCAACAAAGAGAAGTTATCAGAAAACTAATGAGAAATAAGTCTCCGGAACTAGTGCTATCACAAAACGAACACGATAAAAGCAGCCATTTGTTTGCATGCTTTGTTATTTATTTATTTATTTTTTTAAGTAAAAAGCATCAGTGTTTTACTATAACATGTGATACATTGATCATAATGAATACATTTATCAGGATTTAAAATTTGTCACACAGAAATAAAGCATTATGAACATAGCCTGCTTATTCAGTCGAGTCGGTTTCTGTTTATTTGTAGTCACAATAGCCTACATAGCCAACATGCTGCTGTTAGCTTTAGGAAATGATCCCCGGCACTGATGCTCTCCAGACGCAGAGAAACTCCGCCTTTGTTCAGAACCACTTTTCTAGCCCCAGCTGGCCCGCTTTTGCCCAAGGTTTGCGTTGGGCCAAAAATCCCTGGCCGTTGGGCCCGAGGAAGCCCCGACGAGGCAAGAACAAGCCCCGGAGGTGACAGTGGAAACGCGACTGGCCCTGGCACACACTAGCACTCCCGCTTTTGGACCGACAGTGGAAACGCGGCTATTGACTGCCAAGTAAATTTCACTGTCAGGGTCCAGAAAAGTATGAAAGACATCGTCAGAATAGTCCATCCGCCATCAGTGGTTCAACTTTTCTCTGCTGCGGCTGTCAGTCATTCATTCAGCCTTTAAACCCTGGTCACATTCGGTTACGACAGTCAGCTCGGAAATATTTGATTTGTAAATAAATGTCTATGATTTTGCAAAAAGGACTTTATCTTCTTGCCGGAGTTTAATGTTGTTTTTTTACTTGCTACCGGGTTTCTGTGAGAACAAGACACGGGTGTAGAAAAGAATATAAATTGTTTTAAACGCTCACAGTAACTGAAATTTAAAACCGTTAAAAGAAAGGTTTAATAATATCTGTTGCACAGATATAAAACACTACGCATTAATTTTTCTTTGTTTTGCTGTTTTTAATGCAAAGTGCAGCGTGCTGTGACTCTGTGTTGCCTTAAGTGCATCATTCTGCACACCGGATGCGCATATTGTAAGCGATTCATGCACACTGTATTTGTTTTGTCCTATCAAATCTATCATATGTTGTTGCCTATTAAAAAATATGCTATACTTTTAAAAGAAATGTATTTAAATTTATTAGTATATAATTATATGTAAATACATTTATGAATGTTTTTCATACAAATAGCAATGTGTAATACAGCGGTTCTCAATTCCAGTACTCGCGACCCCCTGTTCTGCACATTTTGCACGTCTCTCTTTGTTCACACACTTGATTCAGATAATCAGCTCGTTAGAAGTGAGCTCCGTGCATGAACTGTGTTCCGACTGACATGGTCCCTACACAGTGTTCATTGCTCCCTACTCCCTGAGCAGGGGAAATCTGTTGATGTTTACTTCACTTCGGAACATTCATTCATGGATTTGCGCTGCGCAACGTCTTCACACACGGACAAGACATCATATACCTCTGTAAATAAATACAATTTAAATTCACGTCTCGCACACTTCAATGCCCTTTGAATGGAACATATACGTTCGCTTCGAACTGGAATCATGGCAGAACATTCTGTGGTGTCCTCTTCGCAGGGCACCATAGTTCGAATAGAATGTCTGAAGCGATAAGAGAAACATTTTACCATATTTAGTGCAACACTTTTATTTATTTCCCACTAAATATTGTTTATTAACTAAATGTTCTAACATTTAGTAACATTCTAACATTTTTGTGCACTGATTTTTCTAGAATAACTTTTGCTGCCGAATTATCACACTAACCTAATTTATTATATATTTTGTCATAGATTATGAATAAACGTATATTTTTACATATTTAATGTTTGTTTTTCTTTATAATGAAGTAGTCTGTATTTAGTAGATTGTGAAAGAATGATATATAAAATATATATAAATTCTACATTTCTATATATATATATATATATATATATATATATATATATATATATATATATATATATATAAACAAACTTCACTGGTATAGGTATCGCCCAATACTGAACCTTAGGTATCAGAATCAGTATCGGAGATGAAAATGGCGGATTGGAGTATCCCTTAAAAAAAAATCTCTCCAAAATTTTTCATTTGGACTGCAATACATATTTCAACCACTCTGTGTCAATTCTACACACAGCACCTTTAAGTAATCAACAGGGTTTTACTATAGCATTTTTTAAGTTTTATTTTTTGGCATTTTTTTTTTTCTTTCTTTGGCTTCTTGCACAAATGTACAAAAAAATTACATCGAATTACTTAAATTCACATCAAAATCATGTCACATAATGTATTTCACATGCACATTTTATTTTATTATGTTCTGTTCTCATCTGCGAAGCATTTTACCTATGAAAAGTATTATACAAATGAAATCACCTCATTCCTGTTCTTCTTCTACTACTCTCACTAGGCCTAATTCTGAATAACTGTGTGATGCAATTCTAATGCCAGTGGGTCCATCCCTAACTGTTTCCTACTGTTTGCTTTCTTTATCACAGGAGATGGAAATCAAAAAAATGGCAAAGACAGGAAACCGAGAGGCCTGTAAAGTTTTAGCCAAGCAGCTTGTTCAAGTGAGGAAACAGAAAACGCGTACATATGCCGTCAGCTCTAAGGTCACCTCCATGTCCACACAAACCAAGCTAATGAACTCCCAGATGAAGATGGCTGGTGCCATGGCCACAACCACCAAAGTAAGAGCCTTTCTTTCTTTTCGACCTAATTTTTCTAAAGGTCTGTCCTAAACCTCATGAATTTTAGTTCAGTTTATTTTAGGCAATCCTGACAGTGATTTAAAACTAAACTCTAAAGTTAGGTTGAACTTAAGTTAAGTTGTCCAACTGCTGTGATTTCACATTTAAGTAAATAGGGCTCTTTATTTTGTAGTATTAGCATTTTAGGAGGATTAGCATTTTCGAGCCATGATTTCTCTCTGGAATTTCTATTGGGTATTTTGAGTTATTTATGAGTAAAATGAGGTCTGTGGTAAACATTACCGGAATCAACTTATTTTTTTCTTTGTAACATTCTCTTTAATGTAAAAGGGTCTTAAAGTAATCTTAACCTTATTTTACTCATAAATGCAAAACTTTTTTTCAAAAAGTGCATTATAGATTTCCCATGGGAAGTCACGGCTCAAAATGCTAATTTGTTTCTAGCCGGGGCAGTAAATTGATGTAGTGCACAACTTAACAGCTCTATTAATTATATATGTTACGAGCTGTGTGGTTTTGGTTTCATTAGTATTTGTACTGATTTGAGCACATATGTTGGTCTATAAATGCATATTTGGCACGGTGTACTTGCTAGCACTTCAATACACAACCATTATTCTTTGCATAAGTAGTCATAAGTGCAATTTTTTTTTTAATGGACGTGAATCAAACAGTGACTCATTTGTTTGTGTCTCTGCCTCTTGCAAAACAACGAATAGACAATGCAAGCTGTCAACAAAAAGATGGATCCACAGAAGACAATGCAGACCCTGCAGAACTTCCAGAAAGAGACCGCAAAGATGGACATGACGGAAGAGATGAGTAAGATTTACTTATTGTTTCTTCGTGGGTGTTTTTGTTAGTGGATTTTATATATATATATATATTATATATCTCAGAGTGACTCCCGTGATGAATAACCTGCTGTTTCCAAAAGAAATGAGGGGAGAAACAAAAAAAATTACAATTAAATGCACACTAATATCATTATTCCAAAATAATTTGGACACACTACCATTTGAAAGTTTAGGGTCATTTTAAATAAAATAAAATATATTAATACTTTTATTGAGGAATGATTAATTATAACATGTAAAACAGTAAATGTTCTGAAGTTTGTTTTAAGATATTTCCAGGTCCACCTTTCTTACGTTGTGTTCTGCAGCTGTAGCCATCTTGAGTTAGATGTGCATAGTGTTTTGTAATTTCCCATTGTTTTGAAACAAAACCCAGCATATTTTGATCGTTATGGATGTTTTTAGACCTGTTTCCTGTGTATTTGTCTGTTTCCAGTCAATGACACACTGGATGAGATCTTTGAGGATTCTGGGGATGAGGAAGAATCTCAGGACATTGTGAATCAGGTGTTGGATGAAATTGGGATTGAGATCTCAGGAAAGGTGAGATCCCTTCGATTAAATTGTGTTGAGGCGCCTGATTCAATAAACAGACTTATTACTGTGGTGCATTAGTGTTGAAATCCATTTGTGTCCATTAAGTCTGCACAGTATATTGAATAAAAAAAGCAATATGCATTGCAATGTGATTTCAGTGCATTATTCCATAGATTTTAATGCAAGGAAAACATGCGTTTATGTATCATATGGACAACTAAACAGCAGTAATGCCAGTGCAAAGCAGAGAAACTACAACTGAACTTGTTTTTACATTCAAACAAGGACAAAAAAAGTATTTTGGCTTTAAATGTGATGAGAATGCCTAATCAGAAGTGGTTACAAAACCGGTAAACCACATTGGCTATTCAGAGAAATAGGCCAAACCTCTTCAATTGGTCTGAGCACGAAATCTTTATAAAAAACAAACAAAAACAATTCTGCAAGCATAGTTGGATATAACCCTCCTCCTAAATAGCACCAAAGCAGCAATCCAGTTGCTTAAGTTTTTATTTTCTTATTAAGCTTACACTTTGTTCAGAAGGACTGCTTTTTCAGATTGATGTGTAACTGTTTAAAGCGGCAATATGAGAAAAGATCATGTTGATTTAGCATTTGATTTACACTAATCCTGGATAATGCATTTTTTTAAAATTTCACTTCAGTACAAGATGTTTTCTTTAACTGGAAAGAACCAGAGATATCAGTCTAAAAAAAAAAACATTCATGTATCGGCATCAAATTATCCAACAAGCTTTTTATTTATATCGTGCAGCCGTTCATGTAACTATGATATCCATATCCAGCAGTGTCAGATCAATGTACCACATCAACAGTGGATTTCAATACATAATATTAGCATACAAGTGTTGTTCATGTAAATGTTCGTCAAGTTTTTCATGTGAACTTAACCTGGTGTGTATGTGCATGAATGTGTTCTTGCCTCTTAATTTGCATAAAACCTGCCCCTATCTCCATATAAAGGTGTTCTGCATGACGTCATCTGTACAGCTATTCATCACTCTTTGAAAATGTGTCCTTGTGTTCTGCACTCTCACCTGAGAGCACACACAGCTAAATCTTTATATAAAACACATTTTCTCATCCGGACAGCATGGACATTTTTTTTTAGTTCTGAATGGGCTAAATACCGAAAGTTAACACTTCAGTATTGACTTGGAACGAAGTACCAAGACAACATTAAATAAGTGTGAACTTATTGATTAATCTTAACTTCTGTATGAAAACATTTTCATGTGTTTTTTTTTTTGTTTGTTTTTTATTTTTAGAAAATGAGATCCATAGTGAATTAATTTTCCCATGAAGTGTCATGACTTGAGTCTTGGATTGTGGAAGCACTATCCATCATGTTGTATTTTGATCCATAATGGATTTTTCGTTCCCCCTGCAGATGGTTCAAGCCCCTTCAGCTGGCCGAAAGCAACCAAGCGCCGCTACATCCAAAGCAGATGGGATCTCAGATGAGGAGATTGAGAGACAGCTCAAAGCTCTAGGAGTGGACTAGTGATCATGCACACATGCACCCAAACTCCTGATTATTGCCTGACAACAGGAGGCGACATTAGCACACAATCCAGATTCACAAACACACATTAGAAGACATTCATAACAAATACAAATGCATAGGCAGATGCTGATAAATCGACCGTCCAAAAGCTTACATTCACAGTCACGGACTTGCCTACTCTGGGATAACATGCCACACATTGCAAATAGAATTTTTTTTTTTTTTTTTTGGGTGTGTGCTATTTTTGACAACAAGAGATGACTATCGAGGTTGATTAGGACCCTTTCAGGTGAGTCTCAGATTCATCTGGCTTCAGAACGGCGAAAATAAAGAAAAAGTTTGAATACATGTGTAGTAAATGAATGCACACAATGCCTTCGAAACTAAGGCAGATGTGTTCCCTTGAAATCTACAACTTCAGTCTCTTTGAATGATAACTCAGAAATTCACAATGGTGTAAACAAGTTTGACAGGAGAACTCTACCTCTGTAAACAGAAGAAGTAACAGGGCTGCGTCTTTAGCCTTGCCGTGTTTCTTCTAGTCCTCGGGATACCGTGCTGTTCTCCCAGGGCATGACTAAACACTTGTGTGAGTCACATCTTTAGTTTCCTGTTCCTCACTCTGTTGATCGAGTTTGTCTTCTAGGTTCATATTGGATATTTCGAATGCACATATTTTATTCAGCTGCTTTTCAGGGGAGACGCCAAATCATAAGAAGCATGTTCCGGTTGAACACATTATTCACCCTCCTGTGATGTCTGAAGATGGAGGAAATCCTTGATTTGTCCTGTGCCTGGGGTCTCGGGGTGACCGTGTGTGTGGTTTCTCTTGAGAGAAATATAGGTGCATTGATCAAGTCAGTTATTCTGTCTTCAGAGATGCTCAGAAGGTTCCTGTTCTCGTCGGTTTTTCAAAGTCAGGGTGTGACCAACAAAAGGGTTGTTACATTGTGTGGCATGTGAAGGCGGCATACTGAGCTTGATCTTTGGAATTATCCGCAGAAATGGTATTTAGGCTAAGACCTTGGATATGCACTGCATCATATTATAAGGATGTAAATAATATAGGCATGGATGATCATTTATTGTTTAATCCACAGTAAGAGTTTTTGGAATATGGGTGATGATTTTCCTTTTTTTAGAAATTGTTCACTGACAGGTTTTGTTCAAATATAAGGGGATTATATACCCCATTAACCATAAATAAAATTTATAATGATATCTGAATTTTTTTTTTTATAAGTGGGAAATTGTTTAAATATCCATTTACCACTAGAGGGCAGAGCCAAAACTTGAGAAAATATTTGAAAACTGCACTTCTGTTCAAAAGTTTAGAATCATTTGAGGTTAGATTTATTTTTCCTTTTTTTTTTTTTTATTCCGCAAGCATGCATCAAATTGAACAAAATCTCATAAAAAATAATTATAATATTACAAAAATATATATTTCTATTTCAAATACATGCTGTTTGTTTGAATTTTTTCTGAAGAAATATGACAGGAAAATATGACAAACATACTGAGCTAGAACATTCTCTCTTTCTCTCTGTCTCTCTCTGTCTGTGTGTGTGTGTGTGTGTGTGTGTATCAAGGTATTTATTTTTGGATCAGAAAATTAGCACATTAGGATGAATTCTGAATTATCATTTGACACTGTTTGACAATGGTATAGCTGAAAATGCAGCTTTGTAATAAGGCATAAATTACTTTTTAAAATGTATTACAATAGAAAACATTTATTTTAAGTTTTTTATTATTATTAAATGCAGACTCGATGAGTGAAAATTCCTTTAACATTAAGTAATTTTACAGATCCACATCTGTACCACATTTAAGGCCAGTGTTTTACTCAACAGTAGTTTTATCTAGACCTAAAATGTGTGAAATGTTAATATTTTTTGTGATAATAATAACCAACTGTTATTTAAAAAAAAAAAACAGTATACTGCCATATTTAAAGGCAGATAGAGTCTTATACATATTCACTGGGATATGTAAAAAAAAAAAAACTTTCAGTCAGTTTCTCTGACCTTAATACTGTATTTTAAAAAGTACATTGGTTGGGAGACTTGAGTCTGAGATGATAACCCTTTTGGGTTATGGTCGTTCGGAAGCATTTATCTCAATTTAACAGCTTATTGACTTCAATCCCAAAAAACTGCCACTAGTGTAGGAGTCCTTTGAGGGGTTACTGAAAAATGTGTCACCCTCACATTTTCACTCCATTTCACAGAGAGACTGGAGATGCACACAGTACAATCCTTCCAGCTTCCTTGAGCGTCTGGAGCCGCAATGACAAGTGAACGTGACTCAGAGGCAAACGCTGGCCACCCACTCGCAAATACTTGAATATCTCATTCAGGTCATGCCAGACTAGCCACGAAGAAGAATCCAACTTACGTCCAATGGTATTTTTTTTTTATTTTTTTATTGCAGTATGATTAGAGTAACAGAGACGTCGACATAAGAGAGGTATAGTTTCTGGTCAGTCATGGCTATGATTCTGCAGGCATTAGTTTGGCAGAAGCAATTGATATTGACTTTTCTTCAGAAGCTGACATTTTTATTTCTATCTATATCATTCACTGAGACCCCAGAGGCGGTTGGTGGTTGTTGTTGGATTCAAATAATTTGACCCTTTTTGTATGCTTTTTGGCATTTTATAATCTTAAAACAGCTTCTTCAGACGTATCATTTAGTACAGTAGTAATAGATATATTCATCTATTACCCAAAATTAAATATCTATATATTTATCTAAATAGATCATTTAATTAATATATTTGCAAAATATTAAAAGCTGCACATCGTGTTGAATTTTCTAGTTTTTATTATATGAAGATGACAGAAGAATTTAATCTAATTTAATGCAATATAAATTAAAGAATAATTAACAGTTTAGAAAGGGTGTGAATTTTTGGCAGGAATGAAAAGAAGGCAGTGCAGGATCGAAGTACAGTGTAGGTTTATCAATTTTGTAGTTTAGAACATTATTGTTAATGTTAATAAAAATATTTTTCATTGTTTGCTCATGTTAGTTCACAGTGCATTAACTAATATTAATAGATATAACATTTGATTTTAAAAATATATTACTAAATGTTGGAATTAATAATGATCAATAATTCCTTTGTCTCCGATCTCCTCCACTTCACAAGGAGGACGCAGCACAGTGATATGGATTGACACAGAGGAGACCGTTGACAAAGGAATTATTGAATAAAGTCTGTTTTCTTCTCTTACAAAAAGAGTGGTTGCTTCATATAACCCAGATTGCACATCTGATGGCAGATGGAGTATTCTGACGGCAACTTTTCATACCTTTTCTGGACCTTGACAGTGTAACGTACTTGGCAGTCTATGGGACGGTCTCAAGCCTCAAGGTTTTCATCCAAAATATCTTAAATTGTGTTCCGAAGACGAACAAATCTTTTACAGGTTTGGAACAACATGGAGGTAAGTGATTAATGACTAAATTTTCGTTTTAGGGTGGAGTATCCCTTTAATGTTATAGAAATTTTTCTCATTATTAGTTCATGTTATGTAAGTAATGTCTGCAAATTAAACCTTATTGTAAAGTGTTACCATTTGAAAAATCTTAGAGCTTTAAATTTGCAGTATGCTTTTACATAAGACAACATCAATAATAGCATAAAATATTTTAACAACAGAAAATATTTTGTCTTATGGAAAGATATTGTCTTATGGAAGATATTTAGTTTGCAGCATATGAAAACGTTTGCCAAAAGACAGGAGATTATGGGGTCACATGGATCAGACATCTTCAGTTTTAAACAGTTCATTGTAATTGGCCATGTCATCAAAATCATTCAATGAGGACTGTGAGGGGGTGTTCCCGTGTGATGCCTCTAAGTAAAGCAGAAAAAAGCCTGGGGAAAAAATACTAATTAATGTTGAACAAAAACACTCCTAATAATTCACTTACTGCACACACCTCTCTACTTATTCATGGGATGGGATAATGGTTATATTGCATTGCTGCAGAACAGCAATCATGTTTTTGTTTCTTTGAATTTATTATTTAAAGTAGTTAAACGAAACACTTAAAATTTTGTGCTTATTTAAATAATTTCTGTTCGCTAACAGCCATTTCCCTTTTGAAACAAGATAACAAATCAGTAACTGGTACATTACTCCTGTTGACTGAGCAAGAGCCTTTTATACTCTAAAACAATGAACAAATATTAAATGTTCAAATACGAGCAACATATACTTTTAATACCTTTTTGTCAACAACTTGAACATTAAATCCTTGTTTGATCTAAAATAATAAAAACGTCAGCAGACAGCACAGCTAATGCTTTGTGTCTGGGCTTTATTTTATAGCATTATCAGAACTGACTGTCCATAGAGGCATTTGTCAAACTCACTCCATTATTATCATTCTGGTCAAATACCCTAAGAAATTAGCAATATTTAGAGCAATAGTTCACCCAAAATGAGAATATGCTGAAAATGTCCTCACCCTCAGCCCATCCAAGATGTAGATGAATGTGTTTCTTCATAACAGATTTGGAGAAATATAGCATTACATCACATTCTCTGCAGTGAGTGGTTGGATTTATTTTATTTTTATTTTTTTACCAAAACTTTGCTACTGGCAATCTATTGCTTCCTCCAGTGAAAAAAAAGTAGTTTCGTCTGAATCAGGAGAGAAATGTGAAAAGATCAAGCACCATTTATAAGCGAAAATGGTCCAAAACCGTTCTAAACAAATATGTTGATGGGCAAGCTAAATTTCTCCAAACTCATCTTTGATCACCTGAAAGGGAATAAAGCACAATCTCCAAGTCTATGTTGTTTTACTGGACTAAAGTAAAATGGACTAAATAATTAAATAATGAAATATGTTTATCATGCTGCTTCCACATTGCCTCACAAAAATGCCTAAAATACCCATATATCATTATATTTTCGTGAGGTATGGACCATTCCATTTTATTTTCATGGATTATGGGTTCCTTACAATGGTATACAATCAGCAAGTCAAGTCATGTTGTTATGAAACACATTATAGTCATAATAATAGCAATATACAGCAGTGATAAAAGCAGCAAGATATTTTCACTTGAGTTCAAGGGCATTTATGTTCTTCTGCCTGCACTTAGTAAATAGGGGTAGCAGATGCTGGGTTCTCATTGCATTTAAATCCATTTAACACACCCATGGTCAGTGTTCCCTCTAATTTGTGTTCTTGCGGAGCAAATCCTGGTTTTATTGGGCAGATCCTTTAGACACCTGAGCAGAAACACCCCATGTACCTGAAATTATATATTTTCAGTTCCATTTGGTGTTGCATGATAATGTGATGGATTTCTGTGCTATCCAACCATGCTGCCTTATGGTCAAGCTATGGCTTTGTTATTTGTCATTTTGTCTCAGTACTGACAAGATGATGAATGTTGTATGTAGTGTTCTTCCAGGCCTGTGACGTAAATAACACAGGTTTGGTTCAAGATAGAAGTGACCTGTGAAATAAGACACTTGAATAAAATCACTTTAGTCCAGATTGCACCAGGTTTGTAGAACTATTTGAACCAATTTGTGTTTCAGTTTGCTTAACCTCGTCTCAGCCTCAGACGGCCTGCTCATGGACCGCTCACGGACCATCTGATACATATTACACACAAGGCTGCTGATAAGGGGCCAAGTCAGGCTTAAGAGAGCCTGTGATGACGGTTTTGTACAGGGCCCAAGAATTGCCATCCTGATTACATAAAAACATGGCAAGCAATGGCTTCTATGTAATTTCAATGAGTCAGAATATTAGAATATAAAACAACATAGTAAATTATTATGTTTTTTTTCGCCCTTCTTTTTCCTGTGATGGCAAAGCTGAATTTTTAGCAACCATGTTTTTTTTTAAGAGGAAGTTCTAAAGTATAGCTTTTATTGGAAACAGGCATATTTTGTAACATTATAAATGTCTTTATTGTCACTTGTGATAAACTGAATGCATCAAAATATCAGCGTAAGAATACAGGAGTTTTCATTAGTCCACCGGTAAATAAAGTCCTGTTTACACAGTACCAAACTGCTGTAGTGAGTGTTTGAGGAGCAACTACCCACTGAATTTGACAACGTTTGTTGGGTTCATGGCATCAAAAGTAACTCACAAATAAATATAATATATTTAAGTATAAATGTGCCATGATAGACAAAAATTCTAAGTCTTGAGACCCCCCCCCCCCCCCCCCCCCCAATTTATTTTGGTGTTGTCTGCAACCTGTAATGAAGACTGCTATGATAGATATGATTGGAATCAGCCCCTAATATTCTCGTATCATCAGCTTGGGTTTTTGGCCTTAAACATGTTAAAGAGTAAAGTGGTTGGGGGCACATTTCTGTCTGAATGAGTAGTTGTAAGTAAATCAATTTCATGCCAAACTATGTGAGACTAAACTTAAAGGGTTAGTTCACTGAAAAAGAAAATTATGTCATTAATGACTGACATCAGAGGGTCAGTTAGAATTTTTTGAAGCATCGAAAATACATTTTGGTCCAAAAATAGCAAAAACTACGACTTTATTCAGCATTGTCTTCTCTTCCGGGTCTGTTGTGAGATTTCAAAACAGTGCAGTGTAGTGATGTCCGGTTTGCAAATGATTCACTCGATATAACCGGATCTTCTTGAACCAGTTCACCAAATCGAACTGATTCATTTGAAACTGTTCGTGTCTCCAATAAGCATTAATCCACAAATGACTCCGTGTTTTGAACGCGCTCACAACAGACCCAGAAGAGAAGACAATGCTGAATAAAGTCGTAGTTTTTGCTATTTTTGGACCAAAATGTATTTTCGATGCTTCAAAAAATTCTAACTGACCCTCTGATGTCACATGGATTACTTTGATGATGTTTTTATTACCTTTCTGGACATGGACAGTATACCGTACACACAGTTTCAATGGAGGGACTGAGAGCTCTCGGACTAAATCTAAAATATCTTAAACTGTGGTCCGAAGATGAACAGAGGTCTTATGGGTTTGGAATGACATGAGGGTGAGTTATTAATGATATAATTTTCATTTTTGGGTGAACTTTCCCTTTAACATACCTGCAAACTAGTCGCTTTTCGGCGAAAATCGCCGTTTTGAATGGGAAAATGTCATCAATGTGAATCGTGTAGATCCGAAGAGTTTTTTTGACGGGGGAGGGGGGTCTTATGAGGTCTTCCCTACTGCGGTCTTCTTCACAAACATCTTTGGTGATACAGCACGCGAGTCATTTGGCCAATCACAGTCAAGATAACAGCAGCATCTTCTTTGAAAAGCCCCTGGCTGCAGCTTTTCCCGCAGATGAATTCGGGCCTATTCAAGCCTACTTCTAGAACCTACTGCACGCGAGTCATTTGGCCAATCATTGTTCAAAATCATCTGGTGTTGTACAGAAGAAATAAACTTAGAGGTTTGGATTGACAGGCTGAGTAAATAATGACAGAATTTTAATTTCTGACTGAACATTTAGACAAAGTGATAGAAAGATACCAAAGAGATTCCCGTGAGAATCGAAAGTGTCGTGGATTGCATTTTATTTTTTTTTCTAACTCTGTGAAAGAGGCCTGCTGCCTCTCATGACTAATACCTGTCTTTGTGTAAAGATCAGTTCTTAAGTGAAATCTTCCAACTCCTACACACATAGAGAAACATGAAGGATTAGGCAGATATGAGGTTTTTTTGTGGTTAAAAGGCACATATCCCTCAGTTGTGTGGTAACAACACTGACATTCAGTCCACTTAGTTAGCTGGTTTTAGGTTTATAGTGGAAAAGGATTTACCTGGGCCTTAGCACAAAGACATGATCATTTTTACATTTTTTAAACAGTATAAAAGGGCTTTAAACACTGAAATGTATAGCTTCCATTATATTTTAGGAAGTATGTCACGCTGTCAGATTTGGGGAAACTTTCTCCTTTTTTGAAAAGAGCTGCATGAAAACGTCTGCTTTGTGAACAGATATAAATGAATAAATAATGACAGCAATTCCTGTAAGAACCTTAAACTTTCAAAAGGTATCCTTTCTAGCAAACAAAAATAATGTTTCCATGTGGGAATTCATGCATTTAACCTGAGGCAAAGCTGAACCTACAAAATTTGCTGACGTAAACCGTTAAACTTCCAAAGGTTGAAATGACTTGACATCTGCTGTAAACAAGGTCTATAGAAACTGCTGTTCCACTAGAGGAATTTTGGCTTCGGCTTTTATAGGGGGTTTAGATGAATGTATTTTTTATTTTATTTTTTATAAGATAAGCTATAATGATGAATCTCAGCTCCAGGGAAAGACTGACAGAATGAGAGGAAAGAGATGAGAGCATCATCACAAAGGCTTCCCATCTCTCCTCCCTCAGTAGCCCACCTGTACGTGCTGGTTTATATCCTTCAGTCACTCATTTTTGTGTCTCTTTCTTTATTTCTCCTGTCTTTCAAGAAGGCCCTCGCCTTGTTACAGAGAATCATCCTTTTCAGATCCCAATCGCCGTCCCTGACTTATTAGGAATCCAATTCCCTGCCTCTCTGACCTCTCATTCTCTACATTTCCTCTTTCAACATTTGCAAACACATCCCAACCAATCCCGGTTTCATTTGCCTCTATTAGGACATAATCTTCCCTCCATCTACACTCTGGGTAAATATGCATATATATTACAAATGCATTGCCTCCATGTGCATTAGACCTCCCAGGTTTTATTTTTATATGCAACGCTGGCTGTCATAAGGCACAAACCCTATCATTTATTGAGTGTGCTGATATTTGGTGGGATCTGTTCTGCTTGTTGAGGGCTGACTATCTGAGCTTCACTGGTTACATAACCACTAGATTGTAGGTTTCCTGGCTGAAAAATGAATCATAGCCTATTGAACCACTCTGGAGGACCTTGGGTAACATCCTCCAATCCTCCACAGGACCTAATGATCACTACAACACAGATATCTCTTCTTATCATATTATGTTCTAATACACTGTAAATGTGTTTAGGGCACTAACAGCAATTTCCCTTAGCTGACAAAACTTAAAAAGTTTAAAAAAGACGAATAAAAAGTACTAGAAAAATGACACCTAAAAAACAACAACAACGTGTTCGCTAAACCGGACTCGCTCGATCATAAAGCAGTGTCTCCCGCTCATTAAGTACCTGTCAGGCGCTCTATGCTCCCACGCATGAATCGCACGCGCTCTAGTCAGGAGGACTGAAGCACAGCAGTCGCGCGCAGCTCCGAGCACCGACCATCAGTTGTAGGGAATTCTTTATCCAGGGAAATCGTGCTGAAGCGAAGACTTCCTCTTTGGAATCACTAAGCGTAAGTACTTAAGACAAATAAGACAAATGACCAAATACGGTTTCGATCACCAGTTTGTTGAGGTGTATTTGTGTCTTGTGAAGGTTAATGGAAATATAAGCTACTGTTTTGTGTGTATGAGTGTTTCTGTGTGTGATACAGACAGAGGGAAATGTGTAGATATTTAAATTATTATTATTATTATTGTATTTATGGATAATTATTATTTATATTGATGCAGACAGACATTACTCTCATCTTAACTTGAAGTGTGCTAAAATGTGTGTGTGTGTGTGTGTGTGTGTGTGTAGACTGAGCACAAGCATTTATATAGGGATATATAGATTTTACAAATCATCAGAATTTTGCATAGATTTTCTATATCTATCTATCTATCTATCTATCTATATTCGGTAGATCTTTCTAAATACCTTCTAGTCCCATTTTAATTGTTGGTATATAATCAATATATAATTGTTAGCAATTTTTCTGCTCACATGCGTATCCATTAAGATATGTTATTTCATTATTTAATATAGATCTATTTGTAAATACTGTATAATTGATTATCTATTTTAAACGATTATTTATATTGATTACAGTACGTGCAGACAGATGTTACCCTCATCTAACTTGAATATTGGGATGCCGTATGGGTTGCCCTAGAATATATAAATAGTTTTTGTTGTTGTTGTTGTTTTTTGGCAAAATTAAACTTGTACTCATTACTTATACTTTTATCAAATATTTAATTTGAATAAATAAATAAATAAATATTATGTTCTTATTTTTTGCAAACATTTTAATAAATAAATACAATTAAATTAAATGATATGTATTAAAATAGGTAAGAGGAAGTATTTTTGTGGGACCCCACAAATCTGACATTTTATCAGCTGGAAAAAAACAACATTTAGAAGAGTATTTAGAACACCAATAACACCACAAAATACTCCCCCAGAAAACAATAAAGATGTAGTATAGAGACAGAATGATGCATCATCATGTCTTTGAAAATATAAACAATGAGGCAGATGCTGTGTTGGTGTATTGGGGGTATTTTAATGAAACGCTGTGATTACTCTCTGTGATAAAAAAAAAAAAAAAAAAAAAAATATATATATATATATATATTATATGTTAATAATAATAATAATAATGATAATAATAATAAAACAGCCCTGGGGCTGAATGCATGCATTTTTTATGTTTTAATTTTATTTTTAATACAAATACCTATCTGTAGTAGGCTACATAAGAATACAAATTATGATTGCCAATTTGTCTCAGACATTTGTTTGTAGGTTTTGAAGATGATTAAAGAGCCTGATGTATGCCGTGCATATTGATAGACTAAGCGCCATCCTTATCTTTGCCTGTCCTGACCCTTCGGCCTATCCAGGTGCCCTACGTTCTCTCCTATTTTATTCAGGACCAGTCAGGTACATTTTGTTCCTTATACTTCAACCATGTGCATACAGGGCCATTTATAAAAGATATTGATTGCAATTTGCCTGACTGTTAAATAAAATAGTTTTAAAGGATGTGATGATACTCATTATAATAGAATGATACTTTAATTGACACTGACTGTTCAAAATAAAGAGCTTCAAAAGATGATGATAATTCTAATTCTAAGATTCTGATAGCTAGTTGACTGCCTGTTCAAAATAAAAAGTTCCAAAAGTTGATGATGATGATACTAATCGTATTGAAAATGTATAATGTAAGATAATATAAATATAAAGAATTATCCCTTCAGTTTTTTTTCAGTAGTTTTCTTTATATGACTAGGCATGACACTTTATACAGCTGGTGGTGGAGTGATACTGCAGGTACATACAAAATGTCAAACAGATATTCACGGGGCTGATAAAATGAGGCATGATGGTAGGTATCATTCTGACCACGTATCCTAGATTTTTGATATCTGACTATCAGAACACCAACTCCTCTCGCTTGCTTCCTGAAGATATCAATCACCAGCAGACACTGTATTGGCACAACATGACTGACATTTAGTTCTCATTAATTCACTGAATGCACACCCAATGGAGATTCAGTTACTGGATGAAGAACAGAGTTTAGATAGTGTGACTGTGTACATGTATATGAAATATCCCGCGAGCCAGGCAAACAGTGAAATTAAAATCAAATGAAATTCCTTAGAAGATGCAAAATAACTGCTCCAATCTCTTATGGGGAGCTTTTGGTGTGCAAATAAATGAGTTTGAATAAGGGGGGACTTGTTTATTTTTATTTATTTCATTTGTCATGAGCTGATATCTTCTAATATTCCGGTAAGTATGTGGAGATGTATAATGAAATATTTAATTGCTTTGGGGTGTCTGTTTTATTATTTGTCTCCATCGTAATGAATATGTTACAAATAGTTGGCCTGGGCCGTTTTTATGTGCTTTGAACCCAGGATATGTAAATATGCTTGGACATTTAGGCTAAAAAGCTATGTAACACAAACAGCTGAATACCTAATGAATGGGCTTTGATTTTTTCCCCACCAAAATCCACTGACCATGAGCTGATGTAACCATCAGCAAATCTTATTTAGCACCTCACACACTCCAGCTAATTGGACGTCATTGAGAACCAGCAGATACGCAAATTTAGGTAATTACATCTGCTTTGTTCCTGAAGGTGAAGGACAAGACTGTGCTTGATGCGCTTCCAGTTCATTTCAGAAGAGTTTTGTCGTTATTGATTGAGGCCATGTGGTCAGACAGCCTGAAATGATGATATTGTGATCATTACCATAAAGATTTGTGTCTAGAGGCATTCCATCTGTTGACTTACATCTGAACCAAGATCATATGATACCTGTAGGTGACCCAGGTGGCCCTATGTGTACAAACATTCACACCATGGCTTCAATTATAGGTTTTACAGAGTCCCAATGGTTTGAACATTTTGAGAATTATTGTTATGTTTTCATCAGCTGTTTGGACTCTCATTCTGATGGCACCCTTTCATTGGTTAACAAGTATGCAGTAATGCACTTTTTTTTCTTCAAAATGCCAGTTTTGCCAGAAAATTTTTTGAAAAAATTAATTTTTGGGTGAATTATTCCTTTAAAGGAATATTACTGTTATTCCAGGCTGACTCCAGCCTGAAGAGCATCACCAGTCCAACACCCAGAAGGATTTTTGGCACAGCCAGTGCTGAAAGTTTGAGAAGGACAGATTTTCAGTTATTCTGCATCTGGCAATGTGTTCTGATATCTCTCCATGACAGTCTGTTGTTGTTTGCTCTCTGAAGTAGAGATTGCAAAAAAATCACACAACCTCTTGAGACGTGTTGCATAAGGTTTATGTAGTCTACTCCAAGGCACAGTTCTATATTTTGGTTAAAAATGAGTAAGTCCTGAGTGAAACTTTTCTTGGGGAATTGGAATTCGGTATAGATATTTCAAATGGGTGCTATTTAATTTTTTAATGCTGGGTACAGTTTTATTGTGAATAATTAATTTCTGCATTCTATTCAAACGGGATTGGAGTTAGGAGTTAGTTGTTGACGTGATCGATTCGAGTTTGAATTTGGACTTTTCTGATCACATTCTTCTTCTCTTTTTCCTCTATCACATGCTTATCATGTATTTAATGTGGTGTTCTAAGCATTAATTGGGCAGTCTGGCAGATCGACATAAAAATAGTAATATATTAACATGAAGGATTTTTCCATATTTTTCATTTTTATTATTATTATTATTTTTTTTTACAGGTTATTATCTGTATTTTGTATTTTTTCACTTCGTTGTGTTTAAGGGTTCAAGAAAATGTCCATAAAATGAATGGATAATTTCCTCACAGAAATCACCTTTACTGAACCATAGGTTCAGTCTGATTAGGGTTAGATTTAGGTGTAGGCTTAGGTTTTAGGAATAGAGACAAGTAAGTTCCCAGTAAGGCAGCATCCATTTATAATTTTTATAAATAGTCTCTGAATATATTGCATACTGTTTCATTATTTACTATAAATAAAGTGTAATCTAGCACTATTTGCGATGATGCAAATGGTATCTAACTACTATTTATATATAGTACTACTTGGTACTCTTATTGTAAATCAAATAATGCAGGTAGCCTAAGTACAAACAGCCTCTGTCTAAATCATAGCATATCATCCAGCCCCAATAGTCAGGCAGTCAGGCATTATCTGTGTGCATTTATTATACTTTAAAAAAGGATAAGAAGTGTAGACGTGCCAGCATGAAATCAAATGTGACCCTATTTACTCTTTTAATACACAGTGCATGTGTTATTGTGCATGATCCATTTGCTTCGGCATCTTTTATCAGAATGTAATAAATTGCTCTGAAATGACTTTCCTTTTCAGCTGTTTTCATTAATCCCGTTTACTTTACAGCCCCTCCTCTCCGACCACCTGCTTCATTTTGATTTGTATAAAAACCATTTCTCATGATCCAAACCAATCAAAAACTGATCAAATCAAAAGTCTCACCCTACATCCTTTAAATTTCCTGTTTCACTTGAAAATATTCCACATCTTTGCATTGAATGTTAAAAACCTTAATTCAGAGCATCCACACTTGAAAATACATTGAAAACAATACACCATATTTCATATCTTCTCCATCCATCCATCACTAACACACAAAATATTTGTTTGTTTTTGATTTCCTAATTTACACTAGGACCATGTGTCAAGGCTGCTGAATCCAAAGCAGCAGCAAAAACAGTGACAAATCTGCAGCACCCTATTAGTGCTCAGTGAATTAACAAAGTAGGTCATTTGGGAGGGAACTGTGAGACATTTCAACGCTTTCATATTCACTGAAACTTTTCGCAATTACCTTTGGTCTTTTGAGATTCTCTGAGGAATGGAATAGCCATCTAACAGGTAACCCAGGCAGGGATTTGAACGTCTTCAAGGCATATCACATATGCAAATACTTTAATAGAGTGTAAATCAATAAATTATTTGTGTGTGATACACAGGCCCTGTTGCCTGCAGAGTGGATCGTGTGATTTGTTTTCTTTAGCATAATATGGCTTTTATCTTCTATATTTGTAGAGACATAATGATTTTCTGAAAAAAAAGGTCTGATGTCTTGTTTTACAAACTCAATAAGTTAATGTTTTATATTACTGTGAGTGAAAGGTCTTTAAATGCATGAATGTAAAGAAAGTTGGAACTTTTTTTTTTTTTTTTTACACGGTTAAACAGTTGAAATCACACTGAAGTACATATTATTGCTAATCTGATATTCAGATTAACCTACACTTTGTTTAAAAACCTTGTGAGCTGTCTCTGTTGGCAGCACTTTAAAGCATTTTAAGTGCATGAATGTTGTTGCAAAAGGTAGGCAGCATAATTATACCACCTCCTAAGATACCTTATTTTGGCCTGATTCCAAGGCAGCTTCAGCTGCAATCCCAAAATGCATTATGCGGCCACTAAAAACTAGTGGTCGTGCTTTGCTGGGGTGTGTTTGCCAAAAGCATTGTTAGCTTACTATGGTCGCAATTAGTGCCATTGTTAGCAGCATAGTTAACCTGTTTTGTGTTTCCTGAAACCATAGATCCAGCGAACATTCACAAATAGCATTGCAAAGTTATGTGGCTTTAACGACAGCTCTTGATCTGTGGTTAAATTGCAGCTTTGATGACATGTACAGTTTGGACCCAAAAATAGGTGTGAACCCTGTTAACCCTCGGGTTCAGGACTAAGGGTAAAAGCAAACTTATCAATGCGTTAGCTTAGCAACATGCTAATACCAGAGTCTGTTGGAAAGATTTTGAATCGAGGCTTCTGTGAGTTGTGTAAGGAGCGTGCCTGTATGATATTGTTGGTGCCTATTGTAATGAGAAGGAAATAATTGGAATTAGGTGTTAATGTACACGCCCCTTAATTTGAATGAATTGTTGTGGCCTAATTAAATTAAACTGTACAGCTGATGTAGGAGGAGATGATGATTATTTAAGGATGGGTTGAGTACTATTCGGGAGAGATTCCGCGAGCTCTCACTGATGGGGAAACGTTTCCCCATCAGTGAGAGCTCGCGGAATCTCTCCCGAATAGTACTCAACCCATCCTTAAATAATACGCTAGACGGCCGCTCGGGATAATTAGTATCTCCGGCGGTGAAGATAGGCAGTCAGTTGTGGGTAAATGTGTTAGACAGCTAGGGACATGATTTTGGGCTAGGTGAGCTCGTGACCGATGTAACTGTTTGAAATAATACAGAGAGTGGAGAAGCTGATTAGGTGGACTCATAAACTGATAATTGAAGATTTCCTGTGTAATCTCCTCGTCTGACGGGAGCTCGTCCTTTTCGTATGTGGGCCAATTTCGGCTAACCAGGGGGGTAATCTGTTTTATGAGAGAATGCCATATTTTAACAAGCAATAAACAACCGTGTATAAACTGCCATCTGATTGTGCGGGTCTCTGCCTTCCCTGTCCTTCTGTGCGGTTGTTACACTATGAAGAGCATTTTATACTTTATTCTTTACCGACAGCAAGGCATCTCACTACGTTTTGGAATAGAGCCAGTGTTTAGAGCCAATGCAATATAAAACTGTATTTATAGTGCCAATACAGGTTTGAATCTTGAAAATATTAGGGCAGAGTGCTAATAGTGTTTAAACAACCTGATTAGAACCAACAGTCAGAAGTGTGAAGTGCAGTTGGCAGGAGAAAATAGCTAGCTGGGATGGTCTTAATATGATCACACTGACTAGAATGGCTTGGCATTGACAGAGACAGGGTTGGCCATCTATTCCCAGCTTTATGAGCAGTCAGCATGCTCACTGGTGTGCTTCCACTGCACTGTGAAAAATGAATCACCAAACTTGTGTGGCACGTAGAGTGACAGGACGGCGCCAGCCTCTCTCAGTGTTTATCAGCATCTTACTGCCAGGCCAGATTACAGCTTCACCAGGAGTGACACAAATAGTAAACATTTTAAAATGCTTTCATCTGGCTTGACATGCATAAGCATAAATCATATTCCCACAAACAGAAAACTAAACAGTGATAAGTACCTTTTAAGTAATGTACCCAGCATATTTTTAAACGTGCCGTGCAATGCTCATATGCAATCCTTGTGCTCATATAAGGTGATAAATTTGGGCAAGGGGGCGAGCAAGCAAATTTGCCACCTTGAGAACTGCATAGCAAACTGAATGAGATAGACTGTTGCGCTAAATGGTGCCACAACTGGGGGACAGTCTTAATGGATTAAATACGTTTCACACAATGAATGTTGCAATTATATATATATATATATATATATATATATATATATATATATATATATATATTTCAGTCTTGGTTTCGATTATAGTTTTTAAAAATGTCTTGAATTAATCAATGATGAAGGCATGTCTCCAGTTTTACTATGATCTTCTTATACAATCTGTTTTGAAATCTGTCTGCTAGACAAATACACATGGGAAATGCATTCAAAAAAATACCCACTGAAATAATGAGGTTATATAACAATTTCTCTGGAGTTTTGTCATGGTTTGACTGCTTTACTTGTGTTGACTTGAGGCTTGTGTTGGTAGAAAACGGGCCTTTAATTTCACACTTCATGATATCAGTCTAGATCACAAAGTCGGTGTGTGTGTGTTTTAAAAGAAATGAGTTTTGCTCTTGGTCATACTATTTATTTATTTATTACAGGTCACAAGCGTACTTTCACCATGGATCCCATCAATTGTTCATCTGTGGATCTCTCTGATGTTCTGGACAGCAGGATGAGTCCCAGTAAGATCCTCCTCTCCCTGACTCTCTCTATTCTGGCTGTGGCAACCACTGCCATCAACTCCTTGGTCATCACTGCTATTTTGATCACCCACAAACTTCACCAACCTGCCAACTACCTCATCTGCTCTCTAGCTGTGACAGACCTCCTAGTAGCTGTTCTAGTGATGCCTGTCAGCATTGTGTACATTGCAGAAGAGACGTGGGTTCTCGGTCCGATCGTGTGTCACCTGTGGTTGGGTGTGGATGTTACGTGCTGCACCTGCTCAATTTTACACTTAGCCGCCATTGCACTTGATCGATACCGCGCCATTACCGACGCTGTGGCCTATTCCCAGAAACGCACGTATAAAAGAGCAATAATAACCATTTTTGCCCTGTGGACACTGTCTGTGCTGGTGTCTCTACCACCTTTAGTGTGGAGGAAATTCCCTGTGGAACACAAAGATAGGGAAAAGGAAGTCATGGACTGCTTGATCGAGCACGACCACGTGGCCTTCACAGTCTACTCCACTTTCGGAGCATTCTATATTCCACTGGCTCTCATTTTGATTCTTTACTACAAGATCTACAAGGCTGCGGAGATGCTGCGTAACCGTCGGGGGAGCAGCCGATTAGTCAAACAGACAGTGAGCAATGTCATAATTCCTGGAATGAGCTCTGATAAAGACATCGCCCTCAGTCCCGACACACTCTGCCCAGTCGAGAAGTCATTTTCCGACCCATCAACAGATGGGGAAAGGGTGCGTATTACTTCTTCTTTAGGTGACCTCATCAAGATCCGCAGGAACCCAGGGGCCAGGGAGAGACAGGCGGCTTTTACTTTAGGACTGATCCTGGGAGCCTTCGTGATTTGTTGGTTACCGTTCTTCCTGAAGGAGGTGATTGTGAATATTTGCCCGACCTGCAGCACTTCCGCTGTGCTCGCAGATTTCCTCACCTGGCTTGGGTACCTCAATTCCCTTATCAATCCACTAATATATACCATCTTTAACGAGGACTTTAAGAAAGCATTTAAAAGACTTCTGCCCCTCTGCTGCAGCAATATCCTGTGAAACTGACATGGGAGGGAAAGAAAAATATGTGGTTCAGGTGACAAAACTTTGAGTTGAAAGCTGCAAATCACAATGACTATACTACTGTAAATCAGTGCAAGAATTACACATCTTTCAAAAACATTTCATCTGTATATTTTTCTAAATGTACAATTCTAAATGTACAATATTAAAGTCCTCTCAAATTTGTAAATGGGGATTTCTGGAACACAAGTAAAAAGCAGACAGAACCTTCTAATTTTATATATATAATATATATATACATATATATATATATATATATATATTATATATAATATATATATATTATATATATAAAATTAGAAGGTTCTGTCTGCTTTTTACTTGTGTTCCAGAAATCCCCATTTACAAATTTGAGAGGACTTTAATATTGTACATTTAGAATTTAATTCTGCTTGGAATTGAAAGGTTCTATCTTGCAAAACATTAAATGAAGCAATCATTTTCAAGAAATACAAACAGTTTACTTATCATTTGTTTTAAAAATACATTTAGTGTTGCAACAGTGTCGACATGCATGAAAAGGTATCAAATCAAATGCTTTGTATGAGATTTATTTAATATTTAATAAAAACAAAATAAATAAAAAATTCATGTTCACAGTTCAAGTTAAGCATAAAAGGCAGTGCACATGCATCATTTCAGTATCAACGGTCAGAATACATTTAAATGGAAAAAGTAGGCTACCTAAAATCCTTTCACACTGAGATTCCGGATAATACACAGGTAATGTGGCCCAGCAATTGTTCCCGACTCGTTAGATTTTGGTTCATTCGCACTGCCAGTGATTTCCCAGAATATGTGCGTGCATTCTCACACAACCCGTAATGGTCCCGTGATGACATGTGACATCAGGATGTGATGTGTAATGTTCGAGTTGAAAACGTTAGGCATGTTAACTTTCACTTAAGCTGGCAACTATCTCAGCTTTACCACGTGGATAGTGAGGAACTAACTGATCTCTGCTTCATTCAAGTTTGCACATACTCTTTCATAGCAAACATTGATCTGACTTCAGAACACCTGGTAAAAGTGTTGCACAATAATGTGCGTGCTCACTACAACACACCCTTTACACCATGGTTCTGGTTTTTATTCACACAGAGCTCGTTCTAGTACTGAACCCGGCAATGTTACTAGGTCCTCAACCCGGGATCGATCCCGGAATCAATCCCAGGATGTGTTTGCATTCACACAGAAGGCAATCTGGCAATGTTCCGGCAATTTTCCAGGACCAATGTGCAGTGTGAAAGGGGCTCTAGTGTAACTGATCTGAAGCAAGTCACGCTACTTCATGTACTCACCATTATGGCCTCTTTCACACTGAGATTCCGGATAATACAGGGGTAATGTGTCCCAGCAACAGATCATTGTTCCCGGATCATTATATTTTGGTTAATTCACACTGCCAATGATTTCCGGAATATGTGCATAAATTCACACACAACCCGTAAAGTCCCATTATGACACCTGACATCAGGATGTGACTTGTAATGTACAAGTCAAAAATGCTAGGCATGTTAACTTTCACTTAAGCTAGCAAACGATCTCAGCTTCAGCATGGATAATGAGGAACTTCTTGATCTCTGCTTCATTACAGTTTGCACATATTATTTCGTTGCAAGCGTTGATCTGCCTTCAAAACACACAGTAAAACAGTCGAACGATAACGTGCGTCATCACTACGACACACCCTTTGCGGTATTGTTTCTGGCTTTGGTTCACACAGAGTTCGTTCCAGAACTCATCCTAACTAAATTTGAATCCGGGACATGTTTGTGTTGTAGGTCCTCTATGCCCCGCCTCTCTCAAACGCGTCATTTTCTACAAAGTCCCTCCTTCCTACAAGCACAGTCTGCTCTAGGGCTGTCAAAATTGCTTAAAAATGACGTTCGAATATTCAATCTAAAAAATACACGAATATTCGAACTATTCGAACATCTGGTTGCGCATGTTGTCAATGACGCGCATTACGTCAATAACAGGCTAAAATAATACAAAGAGACATAACTACTTGTATAGATAGTCTATTTAATTTAAACATATATGACAACGTATTACCTACACAAAAACAAGGAAATCAACTAATGGCCAAGACTGCAGACCTCAAGCTCTCTCACCTTCACGTTCTCTGCGCATATTGGTTTAAATGAACAAACAAATTTTTGTGCAAGCAATCGCTTCTCCACTATATTTGTCCCAAATATAGCAGGCTTCATTCAGTGATTGAAACAAATATTATTAATATTTATTGAAGTTTTACAGCATATAGAACTGGCATTGAATGCTCCGAGCGAGCTGTGCTGTGGTAAATATGGAACTTTTCCTTGACATGAAACGATAAATAATCAAACCTCGGATCCATTGCTTGACAGAACTCCCCGAAGCGTGCCCCATCCGCGATACTGATCGGTCTCATGTCCTTACAAATGAACGAAATTATTTTATCCGTTATGGCCTCTTGTCGTGTTGCAGACAAAGTGCTTGCGGCGAGCGATGCAAAGTAACGTTAAGTGTCAAGACGTGACTGTTTAACTGGAGTTCCACACATTATGCCATGCTCATTTGGGTGCACATTTTCATTATGAGCTCGCATACCGCGCGCCTACATAGGAAATAACGAACTTGAACACGCAAAAGACGCGATATGTGAACGGCCCCTTATACCTAAAAATTCTTCATACAGTAGACTACCAGTAAAATTGATTAAACAAACAAACAAAAAAAACTAAACAAAACAAAAAAACCTGGGACCAAAAATTATTCAGACACTTTCACCTGACCATGTTTTGCCTAAGTGTTTTTTTCTGAAATTTTACATACCTTTCTAACAAAGTTATCTGACAATGTGAGAAATGTTGAAGGTGTTAGAATACATTTTGTTTTGACTGTTAATTAAATTTTTACATTTGATAATTCGGTTTCGGTACCTGGACACCTACAAACTTGTTAAAACTTAAACATTGTGTAAATAGCACAAATAAATAGAATTAAGATACAAATTAAAGTTTCAAACAGAGCTCACTGGTACAACCTGCTCTGGGGCCCCGCAAACCCCAGCTATGGCCCTGCTTGTAACACTCCAAATATAAAGAAAAATTTGAAATCGCGTCATGACCCCTTTAAGACATTTAATTGTTGTGCAGGAAAAATATAGGCTACTTGCACTATAAAGTGGTCATATGATGTTGCTAAAAAGAACATTCATTTGTTTATTTGGTGTACTTAAATGCATTTATGTGGTTTACGTTTCAAAAAACACATCATTTTCCACATACTGTACATTATTGTTTCTCCTCTATGCCTCGCCTTTCTGAAACGTGATTTTAACAAAGCTTTTTTTTTTTTTTTTACAAAATGTGTGCTCTGATTTGCCAGCTATCCAGTGCTTTGTGATTGGCCAAATACCTCAAGCGTGTGACAGAAATGTTATGCCCCTTACCCTGCTGTGATGCCGTGTGTCCCGGAGTGCTGAGACCAGTACCGCCGCTCCCTACACGCAGAGTACGCAGTCTGCGTAGGACATCAACTCCCAGGGGGCACCATCCCAGTTGCAAAAAAAAAAAAAACTTTAACCATTCCCCCATCAACGCTCTCGATAGCTTGCACCTCATTTTTCCGGCTAAATGTTCATATTTGATGGATGGACATCTATGCCAGGATAAAAGAAATCAGGAATCCGGTGCAAAAAAAAAAAAAAAAAAAAAAAAACAGGCATAAATTTGGCTTGACATTGGTCGTTTGATATTTGCAAATTTAGGGACTGTCTCTAAAGTTACATGGGATATTGGTATACACTTTTCTAATGTCAGTAGCTTTTGAGAAGAATTACTTACAGTCATACAAACAGCTGTAATGCACACTTTTTTAAATTTTTGATATTTATTAAAATAAACTGTAAATCATATGTAAATTACAACTGAATAGACTCAAATGCAAATTTGAAGCTCAATAGTATTTGAGGAGACTTACAGTCATAAAAACAACTGTATTTGTTCATTTAGGTGTCAACTACAACGCACACCTGATACATTTTTAATATTTATTAAAATAAATTGTAAATAATTTAGGTAAAAAAAACATGTATCACTTTCAGGCACGTTTCTGTGAAATGTTTTTATTTTATTTTGGCTGTTAAACGAGTTTTAATGTCGGAAATAATTAAACCATCAATTCTTGTAAAAAAAATCATCTTTCTTGAAGCCATGGTAACTGCAAATTAACCATGGTTTTGTTACTTCAAATAATAATTTATAAAGAAGTATTAATATACTGTAATATTGTTTTGTTGTTGTTGTTGCTATAAGAACTGACCTAAGCCATCAATAGCCTTTAAAATGCATTTTATAAAAAAACAATGGGGCAATAATGATTGGTTACAAAACTAAACCATGGTTTTACCATAGTAAAACTACTTAATTTTCTTTTTCAAAATTTCTGAATGCTTGAGACAAAAATGGAGTCATAATAAAGTTATAGCCATAGGTAAATGTCGAGACCTAAATTTGTAATTTGTACATTAAAGTTATTTTATTAAAGTTATATTTTTACCCCTATAGTAAGGGGGCACAACAATACAATCCTGCTTAGGGCACCCATTTGGCCAGCAGCGGCCCTGGCTGAGACAAAAACATTAGAACCCATTATAACAAGACATTTGTTGCATCTAGTGGGGACAAATTACGGATTTTAATGACAATACCAGCGGTTCTCAATTCCAGACCTCGCCTCCTGCACTGCATATTTTGTATGTCTCTCTTTGTTAACAACACCTGATTCAGATAATCAGCTCATTAGAAGTGAGCTCCATACATGAACTGTGTTCAAATTGTTGTCCCTACATAGTGTTCATTGCTCCCTACTCCCTGAGCAGGGGAAATCCATTGAAGTTTACTTCACTTCAGAACATTCATGTCTTTACACACGGATGTGTGATATCATATACCTCTATAAATAAATACAATGGACTGGAATTGAGAACCGCTGACTTATACTGTCTTTTTATGCATTGTGCTGCATAGCGCCGCATAAACATAAAACCATGTCTGCATTTGTGATCAGAGGAATGACAAACAACAAGTGCTACTCTACACTGCTCAAAAATCACATTTGAAATGCCAGTAAGCAAATTCTTTAAATATGTAAACATACTTAAAGGCTGTGAGTCAGAACAGCTTGCATAGTCTACTCTCCCAGGATCAGGAAACAATCCTCCATAAAATGTTCTGCACACATCTGAATATTTGTTTTGAACTATTCTGGAACAGTGTTGTAAATACAACTTAACCACTGAATTCTAGTTGTGTCCTCTTTTTGGAAGACCAATCAAAGTAGTTTCGCTTTCACATGGAAACACACAGCGTCTCCACGACATGGCAGTGGTGACAACAGCGAGAATAAAAGTTTTACTGACTATATATATGCAATGTCAATGACAACTACTTGGGTGTCACAGCGGCACGTCCTGATTCTGCTGAGTTAGACGCGTTCCTGGGTCAACAAGGGCGGTGCTTAAGGTAAAATTGATCAACCAATCAGATTTCTCATGTCACGTGACATCGCCCCAGTTTGAGTTTGAGCGCCACTTTTTGAATTGGCCGATTTGACGTCTCCTTCACTTCAAAAAGGTAACTGCATGTTATTTAAAATGTGTAATTTCAAATGTGTCCATCCCTGCTCAGCATAATGTATTATTTTTAAATTGGACGATTCATTCATAACTAACGCGAACATTAGCTGAACTGCTTATATACGGTGCAAATCGCCGAACCCCTGTCCTTTCGGACAGGAAGGCGCCCACGATCGTTTCGCCCCCGGTCCGGTGTGGTGTTTCCTCCGCGATCGCGTCGTCGGATCTTTTTGTCCGATGATTTATCACTTTTTTCATGTATTAGTTTAGCAGATGTCTATACACTTTCGCGGATTGATTTGGGACGAATAACAAGGGGTTTGCCGTCCATCAACAACAGGGAAATACATTGTGTTGACCCAGAGACATCATTAGCTCATCCAATATACAGTATGACACACATTGATCAATCACTGTATTTAAATAATAATAATAATAATACAATATTAAAGGCAAAACAAACAGTAAGCTATCACTTTATTGTAGTAATAATAATAATAATAATAATAGTGAAATATCTTGTGTTGATCCAGGGACATCACATTCTTATGTTGACCCAGGGACTTCATTCTTTATAGCTCAACTAATATAAGAAAAACAGTAATTAATCACTTTATGTTAATAATAATAACAATAATTCAATATCTTATATAAGACCAAGAGTAATCTATCACTATATTGCAATAATAATAATAATAATCATAAATAATAATAATGATCCAGGGACATCATATACTTATGTTGACCCAGGGACTTCATTCTTTATAGCTCAGCTAATATAAGACAAACAATAATTAATCACTTTATGTTAATAATAATAATAATACAATATCTTATATAAGACCAAGAGTAATCTATCACTATATTGCAATAATAATAAATAATAATAATAATATTAATAATAATGATCCAGGGACATCATATTCTTATGTTGACCCAGGGACTTCATTCTTTATAGCTCAGCTAATATAAGTGTGGTAAATTCTCTCATTACATAAACTTTTTACATCTACCTCTTTTGTGTCAAAGCACAGAATGGAGTAAAGCTTCTTTTGCTTAATTACACTAGCATGTGCGTCTATTTGATCATTCAAAGCAGGAAACTTCTGAGAATCATGTTTACTCAGCAAATCAGTAAGTACAAGGTGCTTACAGCGATGTCCTCTGAGTCCTATTGGGCAGCTACAAAAACTTTCAGATGGACAAACTTTGTAGGATAGACCAGGGGTTTGTTCTGATGGAACTTCATAAAGGTATGAGTCGTGGGATATAAGATTAATGCTATCTTGCCAACCTTTTTCCACCAATCTAGAGGCTGACTTAAGTATTTCTCCTGACTTCAAAGAGGCATTTTTCATTCTTCCAACTGCCTGTAAATCATGAATGACCTGGAAGTATCCATCTTTCTTCTTGACGAGAATGCTGGTAAGATCATCCAGTCTACGGTTCCTTATGCCACCCAAAAACTGATATTTTAGGCGATGGAAAAATCTGATTAGACAAGCAAAGAAAAACAATACACATTTTAATATGATTGTGTTTGATTTTTGATATAACTATATTCCAAATGCTTGTGATTCTATTACATTATTTGTATTAACTCATAATGAAGTTGCATACATTTAATTTCAAATATCACCTTTCAACAAGATTGTTTGTATCGGAGTCGGCATGGTTGTAGCACCGTCCAAAGTCAGACCATGTGTGTCCTATTTCCAGCCAGTGATCCTTGAAGTATGAGCAAAGAGCTGGGAAATCTTCAAACCTCTTTAGGAATTGCTCAGCAGCTGACTTAAAATCTTGAAGCTATAATGAACAAAATAATAATAGATTTAATTTTTAATTTAACTAATTTAATATTTTCTTTAAAATAGTTATATAAATAGTAACAGTACAAGTAACACTTTAGTATAAGGAACACATATCCAATATTAACAACGACTTTTCCCTCAATAAACTCCAAAATACCTGCTTAATAATAGTTAGTAAGTTCCTTGTTCAGTTTATGTATTGGGTAGGATTTAGAATTTGGAATACGTTCATTCAGAATAAGGCATTAATATGTGCTTTATAAGTACTAATAAACAGCCAATATTCTAGTAATATGCATGCTAATAAGCAACTAGTTAAATACCCTAAAATAAAGTTTTACCACAGTACAATAAAGGAAGCAAAATTGAATTGTTAATTTTACGCACTGTTGCACAAAGCTTCATCTTTCTGATGAAGGAAATTATTTCTGATCTGACATCAGTATTTGATGGTCCACTGATTCCAGAGTCTGTCTTTGAAAGCCAACGGACAATAGCCTGAAAACAGAGACATCAAATAACTTTTTCCATCAAAAATGTTTTTAATATAAAGAATATATTAATTTGTATATATACATACTTGCATAACATGATACCAACACAGCAAGATATCTGACTCTGGGAACACTTTCCGCAAGGCATTTATTTCACACATATCCTTGTCCACCATGAAGCACCTAGAGGAAACAACATAGCATATACCAGAAGGATGAAAACAGACATACAACTACCATTGAAAAGTTTGGGATCAGTAAGAATTTTTTTTAATGTTTTTAAAAGAAGTTTCTTATGCTCACCAGACCAGGACTGCATTTATTTGATTAAAAATACATAGAAAAAAAAACTAATATTGTAAAATAGTATAACATTTTAAAATAATTGTTTTCTATTTTAAAATATTTTATAATGAAAGTTATTCCTCTGATCAAAGCTGAATTTTCAGCATCATTCCTCCAGTCTTCAGTGTCACAGGATCTTCAGAAATCTTTCTAATATGATGATTTGCAGCTCAAGAAACATGTATGGTTATTATCACTGTCGAAAATATTTGTGTATAATTTTTCTTTCAGGATACTTTGATGAAAAGAAAGTTAAAAAGAACATCATTTATATGAAATATAAAGAAAGCTTTTGTATCATTACACACTACTGGTCAAAAGTTTTGGGTCAGTAAGTTTTTTTCTTTTTTTTTTTTTCTTTTTTTTTTTTTAGGATGCATTACATTTCTCAAAAGAGACAGTAAAGTAATTTATACTTTCCATTCATCAAAGAATCCTGAAAAAAAATAAACAACTTTTCAACATTTATAATAATCAGAAATGTTTCTTGAGCATCAAATCATCATATTATTCTGATTTCTGAAGATCATGTGACACTGAAGACTGGAGTAATGATACTGAAAATTCAGCTTTGATCAGAGGAATAAATTAAAGTTTATTTATATACACAAATTGAAAACAGTCTCTGGTATATGGGGCCAGAATATACATACCTTGGTGCAGCAGGACACACTCTCCTTAATTGCCGTAAAGCTATCTCTAGTGTTGACTCTTTCTCATTGCTTGTTACTATGAAAGCGACTGGAACTCCATGGCCATGGTCATCTCTTATAGCCAGGGTATAAAGTGGAAAATTATACTGGTTGATGCAATGAGTGGCATCCAAAAATATAACATTCTTTCCATGTCTGTTTAGATTCTCTTTCATGTTGGGAGTCTGAAGGATAATTATGAGTTCCTTCTCATGGGAAAAAGGCTGGAAAAAAACAACATTGTCCTTGAGGTGACTGGTCAATAATTTGGCTGAACTAACAGCATCATCTTTATCCAAATGGCTTCGGCGTATCAAGCATGTGCGTATATTCTCAATGTCTTTTGGTGTGACAAAGTACTGACGGTTGTTCAAGTCAGTGTATCCGCGAGATCTGGACCATTTGTGGGCTTCCAATAGAATGATATCTGGCTTGACACCCAATGAAATCCATTCTTCAATTTGTATTACCAAATCTGGACACACTGATTGAAAGTGTCCTTCTTTTTCAAAAGTTGCATTGTGCCCATTGTGCTCTTTGCTGGTGCGTTGTACAATGACTTTGTGGCTCAGCCAATCATTTTTAACCTTAAATGATGTGTAAGCCATACACCCTGAGGTCTTGTAACTTCCATCAACAGGGTTCCCTGACCGGATACAGTAGAAAATGTAGTATCCATTATCCTTGTCTTTTTGACTTGCAGAATTTGTGTTTCTAAAGTTTGTTAAAGTTTTCAGTTTTTCTTGAATGAATGTTTTATGATTTTCTTCTTTTTTCAGGACATGCACCTCAACTGTAATATTTTTGTTTTTTCCTCTTTGTCTTTCTTCACGCAACACTGTTTTCCTAATACAATCCTCCATTTCCCTTTACATTCTGAGGAGGAAAAAATGTATTAACATTAGGGTTACTGCCTAATGATGAAGCTCTTAGTAACAAGTTATAATAAAAACTATCACAGATTATTATATTCTTAAGATAGTGTAACCACCATTATTATCAGTTAATAAAATTTCATAATGTTCCCAGACCAACATTAGACTGCGTGCAAATGGTCTAAACAATATTTGAATTTCATTCATAACATAAAGATATTTATTATTATTGTTATTATTACAGTGATTGATTAATGATTGTCATTAATTAGATGAGCTATAAAGAATGAAGTCCCTGGGTCAACACAAGATATTTAATTATCATTATTATTATTCTTATTGGAATATAGTGATAGATTACTCTTGATCTTACATAAGATATTGTATTATTATTATTATTATTATTATTAAAATACAGTGATTAATTACTGTTTGTCATATATTAGATGAGCTATGAAGAATATGATGTCCCTGGATCATTATTATTATTATTTATTATTATTATTATTGCAATATAGTGATAGATTACTCTTGGTCTTATATAAGATATTGAATTATTGTTATTATTATTAACATAAAGTGATTAATTACTGTTTGTCTTATATTAGCTGAGCTATAAAGAATGAAGTCCCTGGGTCAACATAAGAATATGATGTCCCTGGATCATTATTATTAATATTATTATTATTATTATTATTGCAATATAGTGATAGATTACTCTTGGTCTTATATAAGATATTGTATTATTGTTATTATTATTAACATAAAGTGATTAATTACTGTTTGTCTTATATTAGTTGAGCTATAAAGAATGAAGTCCCTGGGTCAACATAAGAATATGATGTCCCTGGATCATTATTATTAATATTATTATTATTTATTATTATTATCATTATTATTATTATTGCAATATAGTGATAGATTGCTCTTGGTCTTATATAAGATATTGTATTATTGTTATTATTATTAACATAAAGTGATTAATTACTGTTTGTCTTATATTAGCTGAGCTATAAAGAATGAAGTCCCTGGGTCAACATAAGAATATGATGTCCCTGGATCATTATTATTATTTATGATTATTATTATTATTATTGCAATATAGTGATAGATTACTCTTGGTCTTATATAAGATATTGTATTATTATTATTATTATTAACATAAAGTGATTAATTATTGTTTGTCTTATATTAGCTGAGCTATAAAGAATGAAGTCCCTGGGTCAACATAAGAATATGATGTCCCTGGATCATTATTATTAATATTATTATTATTATTATTTATTATTATTGCAATATAGTGATAGCTTACTCTTGGTCTTATATAAGATATTGTATTATTATTATTATTATTATTATTATTAACATAAAGTGATTAATTATTGTTTGTCTTATATTAGCTGAGCTATAAAGAATGAAGTCCCTGGGTCAACATAAGAATATAATGTCCCTGGATCATTATTATTATTTATGATTATTATTATTATTATTGCAATATAGTGATAGATAACTCTTGGTCTTATATAAGATATTGAATTATTGTTATTATTATTAACATAAAGTGATTAATTACTGTTTTTCTTATATTAGTTGAGCTATAAAGAATGAAGTCCCTGGGTCAACATAAGAATATGATGTCCCTGGATCAACACAAGATATTTCACTATTATTATTATTATTATTATTACTACAATAAAGTGATAGCTTACTGTTTGTTTTGCCTTTAATATTGTATTATTATTATTATTATTTAAATACAGTGATTGATCAATGTGTGTCATACTGTATATTGGATGAGCTAATGATGTCTCTGGGTCAACACAATGTATTTCCCTGTTGTTGATGGACGGCAAACCCCTTGTTATTCGTCCCAAATCAATCCGCGAAAGTGTATAGACATCTGCTAAACTAATACATGAAAAAAGTGATAAATCATCGGACAAAAAGATCCGACGACGCGATCGCGGAGGAAACACCACACCGGACCGGGGGCGAAACGATCGTGGGCGCCTTCCTGTCCGAAAGGACAGGGTTTCGGCGATTTGCACCGTATATAAGCAGTTCAGCTAATGTTCGCGTTAGTTATGAATGAATCGTCCAATTTAAAAATAATACATTATGCTGAGCAGGGATGGACACATTTGAAAACACACAATTTAAATAACATGCACTTACCTTTTTTTTTTGTGACTTATTTTTTTTTTTTTATTAACAATTATTTTTGTGTACAACATTCCCAAGAACCGCCCAAGATAACAAATATACATATATTTTAAAAGATAAAGGTATGTTCAGGTATGTTAAAGGTATGTACTCTGGAAAACAATGAATCAAAATCCTTAATATAGCTGTTTTAGTTGTCTGATAGATTAGCAATGAAGTCCATCCAAAACTGTATCGTTTTCCCAGGGGCACCAAGAATCCTTGCAGTAGTACATTCCAGACGAGTAATGTCCAACAGATAAGATCTCCATATGCACCTAACCGGTATGGATGGTTCCATCCATAACTTTAGGATTGCTTTTTTAGCCGCAGTAAGGGCAGCGGTCAAAATCCTCCTTTGACTGAGAGACAATGACAACCTCGAATCGTCCAGCAACAGGAAAAGCAATGGTTCCTTCTGAATCTCAGTGTTCATTAAGACCGACAGCTCTGTCTGCACCAGTGACCAAAACGATGTAACCCGAGGACAAAACCAAAACATATGTATATACGTGCCATGATTAGAACTCTCACATAGGTGGCAAAATGGATTTTGCCTTCTTTTCATTTTAAACAATAGGCATGGAGTCGTATATGCCTTATGAATGAGTTTGAAATGAATCGTTTGGTGAGCTGGATTTTTAGAGCAGGCAAAACAATTTTTCCAAACAACAGTGTCCCAATCAATTGTCATGTTGAGTTCCTTTTCCCAGAAGTTCTCAATCGGCATTTTTGAATATTGCTGTACCACCATCTGTTCAATAATCCTACTAACACTTCCTTTAGAGCCCATATTGGAGTCTATCCATTTTAACATAGGATGAGGAGTCAATTTAGCCGACCAAGGCACCCCAAAGGTTTTCAATGCAGATCTTAAACCTAAGTATAATGGGAATGAGGATCTTGGAACAGAAAACTCATCTTGTAGGACCTGAAAGGACTTAAGCCCATCAGCATTGTATAAATCCTTAAGGGTGAATATGCCGGAATCCATCCAGGGCTTAAAGATAAATGTCTTTTTTGCCATACAAAGATTAGTATTATGCCAAATAGGGGTGGATTTGCAATATTTAACTGAAGCTCCCATACTCTTTTCTGCTGCTTTCCAAATTTTGATAGATTGCCTAATAATTGGGCCAAATCGTGACATCATTGACCTAGATAATCCTGTAAAGGGTAAATCCTGTAGGCGCAGTGGATATATGATATTATTTTCTATTGCTCTCCAAGGTACATGTGATTCTGTATCCGCCCATGTCCTAAGTGGTCTCATCTGATATGCTAAATAATAGGATTGAAAATCTGGTAAAGATAGTACACCATGTGGTTTTAATCGGTGCATAAATTTCAGTCGAATTCTAGGACGTTTGTTATTCCATATAAATTTTGTCACTATCGAATTAAGTACTTTAAAATAGTCAGTAGAAGGCGCCAGAGGCAAGGTTGAAAATAAAAAGCCTAGTCTTGGGAGTATATTCATTTTAACTGTAGCAATACGGCCATGGACAGCCAAACAGAGAGGGGTCCAACATTGAAGATCCTTTTTTATGTTATCCAGAAGGGACTGATAATTCCATTTAGCAATGCGAGGTAACGATGAAAAGATTTTAATTCCAAGATATGTAAACTGGTCAGCAATTGGAATTAAGGTATCAAGAGTCTGAATCTCTAATTTAGCTGTTGTATTAAGGGGCATAAAGACAGACTTATTCCAATTAATTTTATAGCCGGATAATTTTCCAAAAGTATTGAATAGATGTAGGCATTCCTTGATTGACTCTTTAATATTTGACATATATAGTAAACTATCATCTGCATAAAGTGAAATTTTATGAGAGGTGTTCACACAGGTAATTGGAGATATTAAAGCACATTGTCTGATTGCTTGAGCCAGATAAGCTCTAATCTCTCTAATGATAAATTAAAAAGCAGAGGTGATAATGGACAACCTTGTCGAGTACCTCTACCAAGATAAAACAGAGCGGAGATAAGAGAACCGGTGAGAATTTTAGCTGAACATTGCGAATAGATGGTTTTAACGGCTCGTTGAAAGAAAGGGCCAAAACCGAAATGCTCCAAAACTGACCATAAAAAATTCCACTCAATTCGATCGAAGGCTTTCTCTGCATCCAGAGAAAGGATTGCAGAGGAAGTCGGGTAATTGTCAGATTGTTCAATGACATGAAACAGTCTACGTATGTTATCTGCTGCAAATCTCCACATCATAAAACCGGTTTGATCACCCCCAATCAAATCTCCAACACACCTGTTTAATCTTAGAGCTAGTACTTTTGCCATCAATTTCGAGTCGGTGGATAGAAGACTAATTGGTCTATAACTGGAACATTCTAGTGGGTCCTTCTCCTTCTTCAGTATTAAAGTTATTAAAGCTGTGGTTTGGTCTCTGTGCAAAGCTCCCTTCTCTAAGGCAAAATTGAATGAGTCAAGAATTAAGGGTGCAACTAAATCCCAAATTGATTTCAATAATTCCGGGGGAATTCCATCTAGTCCCGGAGCCTTATTATTGTTTAAAGAATCTAGAGCGGATTTTAATTCCTCAATTGTCAGAGGACTGTCTAATATTTCCCGCTGAGTGTCATTTAGTTTGGGGAGAGTTATTGAATTAAGGAATGAGCTTATATGTATTGGTGTGGATCTGGATTCTGAAGTATATAGCTGTTTGTAGTATTGTTCAAATACACTGTTCACCTTTTCAGGTTGGGTGTATACCGAGCCTTCTTGTCTAATAGCTGATATGTTGGCCTTAGCTTCGTTCCCTTTCAACCTCCAGGCCAACAATTTTGACGAACATTCTCCGTGGAAATAATAAGATTGTCTGGTACGGTGTATGATAAATTCAGCTCTGTGAGAATAAATAGATTGTAATTCCGTTTTGTAAGCTTTAAGTTCTTTAGCTCTAGACTCACAAAACCTTTCCTTTAATTCTTTCTCTATCAGATCAATTTGTTTTTCCAGTTCAGTTTTGCGATTCTCTCTACATTTTTTTATATAGGCAGAAAAGCTTATACATCTACCCCTTATAAAACATTTAGTGGTTTCCCACAGTATTTGAGGATTTGAGGCTGAATCTCTATTTATTTGTAGGAAATTCACCAGGGAGTTACGTAGATCAGTCACAAATGCATCATTTTGTAACAGAGAAGTGTTAAATCTCCATCGATTGTTTGTGGCTCTCAGTGAAATTGGGGTTAGTGATGTCACTAAAGGAGAATGATCTGATATGATAATAGGGAGAATATCAACTTTCGCTATATGAGGTGTAAGAGATGGAGATGTAAGGATATAATCGATTCTAGAATAACTTTTGTGACGTGCTGAGAAAAATGTATAATCCTTGGTGCCATCATTTTGTAGCCGCCAGACATCATTTAAATTAGCCTGAAGCAAAAAGTCCTTAAAGTATTGAGAGATCGGTGCATCGTATTTAGAAAATTGGGATCTATCCAATTGAGTATCTAGCACAGTATTGAAGTCTCCTCCAATCACCAATTGACATTCTTCCAAACTCATTACCAAACTTAATAGTTCCTGAAAGAAAGAGGTATCCCATTCTGTAGGAGCGTATACAGACATAAAGGCATATTTAACATTGTTTAGGGTCCCAACTGCATAAGCAATTCGGCCTGCAGAGTCTCCTCCCGAGCTTAAAATTTTAAAAGTCGTATTGCGCCTGGAAACAATCAATACCCCTTTAGTTTTATTAGCAGCAGAAGAAGAGGAGATCAGTTTAAAATACTTATTTTGAAAGCGATGTACATCTACTGCTTTTAAATGAGATTCTTGTATAAAAGCGATGGTTATCTTTTTGCCTCTAAGATAGTCTAAACATTTAGTTCGTTTAATGGGGCTATTTAATCCGTTAACATTCCAAGATATAATGTTTATAGCCATATATTTTTTAAAAGATAAATTCCAAATCTAAACTGAGAAGGGATGGGAAGACCATAATATAATCCCCCGGAAAAATTAAAGCAGAAGTTAAAGAAGTTAGCATACATACCTAACTTAAACGGGCATTCTTGGGTATAGAACATAGTAACAAAAACAAGAACATGAACAAAAGTAACATGGGCAGCAAGCAAAGAGTTAGAACACACTCTTCTATCTACCCTCGAGGTCTTTATACTGGGGTATATGACCACCATTGCAAGGACGGTTCGTTCCTCCATGCCCAACCCGAACTAGAAACGGATGAGAAAGAATCAAGTATTCCGGATAGGGATCTCCATGAGGTTTGCAGGGACATCCTCCTCAGACTCAGATTCTGGAAGTAAGATTGCTGTAGTTTTCAGAGAAACTCTTTCAGCGGAATACATTTCAGTGATGAATTTCTCAATCTCCTCTGGCGTCTGGAAGAGGGATGACTTTCCTCCGTGATTAACTTTCACCGTCGCAGGGTAAAGCAGGAAGGATGATATCCCTTTTTGGGTCAGTTTCTTTCTCGCCGAGGTCATTTCTCTTCTTTTAGTCGCCGTGTGTGTACTGTAGTCCGGAAAAAAAGCAGTGGTGTTCCTTGATGAAGAATTTGACCAACTCCCCGAGCTCCGTTAAGAATAGCATTTCGATCTTGATAACGAAGCATCTTGAAGATGATCGTGCGATGAGATGACTTTGTATGTGTTCCGTTGTAAATACGATGAGCTCTCTCAATCTCCAATTCCTTACCAGCAAGAGAAGGGATCCATTTTGGTAGATGGTTTTGAATGAATCTTACAGGGTCATCTCCTTCCATGCCTTCTTTTAGACCCACCAAGCGGATGTTTGACTGACGATTTTTGTCCTCCAGTTTAGCCAATTTCTCTTGTAAATCGCCGACTGCCATCTTAACCTCACTCGTCTCTTTTTTCGCGTGACGGAGAGCGGTTTGCTTGTGGTCAAATTGATTCCTTATTCGACGAACGTCCTCTTCCAAAGTGCCGAGTCTGTCGATAATAGGCGCGAGTTCTTCCTTAAACAACTCTCTGATAAGTCCGAATTGTGTCTTTAATTCCTCGACAACAATGGCGCGGATATCTTCCCCCTGCTCGTCCCTGAGGTCCTTAATTCGCTTTTTCTCAGGAGAAAACTTCGTCATTTGACGTTTTGACATGTTGTATCACTTCAACGTTGATGATTCGGTTAAAATGCGATCAGATATGGAGAATATCTCTGAGAAATTGTTAAATAACGAATGTCGAGTCGGAGAGCAGACGAACTACACCGCCATTACCTTCAGTGGGTCACGTGCCTCCCGTATGCACTTACCTTTTTGAAATGAAGGAGACGTCAAATCGGCCAATTCAAAAAGTGGCGCTCAAACTCAAACTGGGGCGATGTCACGTGACATGAGTAATCTGATTGGTTGATCAATTTTACCTTAAGCACTGCCCTTGTTGACCCAGGAACGCGTCTAACTCAGCAGAATCAGGACGTGCGTTACAGCGCACTTCATAGATGAAGAGTGGCGATTGCGTTCGTTTGCCCTTACTGTGAGTCAGACCACAGAGCGCCACTTTGCAGAGGCATGCGCTGAACATTTTTTGGAATTCGCCAAAGAATGGAAAGTGGAGCAAAAGTTAACAACACTGGGGACGGACAGTGCTCGGAACATGACAGCACCTGCCCTGCACGGCCCACAGCACCTTTGAGCACCTGCCCTGCACGGCCCACAGTGTGCAAAGAACAATCATGGTGTCTCTTCGCGACTGTGGATTCGACAGTCTTCTGGCCAATTGTCGCAAGATTGTTGGGCACTTTAAGCACAGTCCATCAAATGCTCAGGAATTAGCAGAACAGCAAGTTGCACTTGGACAGAAGCAAGAAACACTTGTAGGACGTAGCGACCAGATGGAATTCTACCCTAGAGATGGTCAAGCGGATCCAGAGAAACCACTCGTCACTGTCCACCACTTTGGCTCAGCAAAACAGCAAAATTGTCATGTTCACTGCACAAGAGCTCGCTAAACTGCAAAAGCTGGAGGAACTACTTGAGCCTTGCAGGTTAGTTAATATTATGCTAGTATCTCTCTGCTATGTTTGTTTTACTCCTCTCTCTCTCTCTCTCTCTCTCTCTCTCTCTCTGTGTGTGTGTGTGTGTGTGTGTGTAATGTATGTGTGATAGGGGATGTTCTATTACTCTCTCTCTGTGTGTGTGTGTGTGTGATAGGGGATGCTCTATTACTGTCTCTCTCTCTCTCTCTCTCTCTCTCTCTCTCTCTGTGTGTGTGTGTGGGTGTGTGGGTGTGATAGGGGATGCTCTATTACTCTCTGTGTGTGTGTGTGTGTGTGTGTGTGTTTGTGTGTGATAGGGAATGCTCTATTACTCTCTCTCTGTGTGTGTGTGTGTGTGTGTGATAGGGGATGCTCTATTACTCTCTCTCTCTCTCTCTCTCTCTCTCTCTCTCTCTCTCTCTCTCTGTGTGTGTGATAGGGGATGCTCTATTACTCTCTCTCTCTCTCTGTGTGTGTGTGTGTGTGTGTATATGTGTATGTGTGTGATAGGGGATGCTCTATTACTCTGTGTGTGTGTGTGTGTGTGTATGTATGTATGTGTATGTGTGTGATAGGGGATGCTCTATTACTCTCTCTCTCTCTCTCTCTGTGTGTGTGTGTGTGTAATTTATTACAATTTACTGACATATCTCAAACATTTCCACTGCAGAAATGTGACTGAACTCCTGGGGGGAGCAATACATCTCCTGTTCAGTGGTGTTACCAGAATTGTGCCACCTGTTCAGAGTTATGAAGCCATCAGATGATGATCCGGTCTATCTGTTGAGGTTCAAGAAGGTGTTTACCACAGACCTAGCTAAACGTAAGGAAAGCACCAACCTCACATGGCTGAAGATCGCTACTGCCCTGGACCCCAGGTTTAAGGACCTGAAGTGTCTTCCCAAAGACGAAAGGAATGAGGTGTGGAAATCAATAATCAACCTGGTAAAGGAAGAGAGGCTGGCACAACAACCATCTGCAGATACAACAGGAAAACAGCCACCGAAGAAGAGCAGGATGTCAGTTTTCTTGCTTGGTTCATCTGATTCAGATTCAGAAGATGAAGAGTCCATAGACAACTCCCTGGACCGCTACAAATCAGAACCCGAAATTGACATGGACCAGTGTCCACTGCAGTGGTGGTCAATGAGAGCAGGAGCACATGTCCTGCTGGCTGGCATTGCACGCAAGTACCTGTCAACACCTGCAACCACAGTGCCTTGTGAGATGTTGTTCTCACTCTCAGGCCACATTGTCCAGAAAAAGAGAGCTGCTTTGTCCCCTGATAATGTAAACTGACTGGTCTGTCTCAGTTGCTGGCTTAATGTAAAAGAGTAGGCAAAATCTTTGGGTGAAAAAAAATAAACATTCTCCTTTTGTTATTCATATTGCAAAGACTTATGTTCCTTTTTGAAATTCAACTGGCACTTAAATTTTTTTTTTTAAATATATTGTTGGTGCATAAAGAAATTATTTATTTTGGCCAATTGGCTTAAGTTCTAAACTGATCTAGACTTTTTGATGACCTTGATGGTTTTAATATTCAACTTTCACTTTGTTTATAATGTTGCTGCACACATTTTATTTGATGGGAACAGCTACTCTGTGGTTCTGTGGAGAGTCTGTTTACAGTTCAAATGTCATTAAAATGTTATGTCATTAAAAACTTTGTGTTGTTTAATTTAATTAGGTGATTCTACATGTAAATATTGATGATAACAAGCTTGGGGGAAAACACAATTGCAATTAATTACAGAAAATGTGCAATTAATTAGTTAATTTTTTTTTATCGATTCCAAGCCCTAATATATATATATATATATATTTTTTTTTTTTTCTCTCTTACAATTAAAATATTTCACATTTAATCTTTCATGCTGTCACGGAGCTTTCTGGTGACATGACAAAGAAAGATGATTCTTATTGGTCATCTTGTGTGCATTTGAAGATTTGGTTCACAGAAAGTTTGACTTTGTAGATAGAACCTTTTTGTTTTCTTATTAAAAAGTCGTCCCCTTGGAATTATTAGGTTCTATCTGCATTCCAAGTAGTTCTGAGATATTGAGCTTCAAAGTTTTTGCATTCCATTCAATTGTGTAGATAGAACCTTATTGTTTTTTAAATAAAAATCCCATAATATATTCAACTTAAAAAAATCTAAATCTAAAAAATCTATCACATAATGTAAATAAGTTGTCACAGAATAACAATATGGGAATAACTCAATTTTGACAAAAATGTCAGATAGAACCTTATAATTCCAAGGGGGCGAAGTCCTAAAATTATTATGTGCCCATTAAGTGAAGTTAGAAATAACATAATTAAGAGTTGGAAGCACATGAATGGCAGAACGAAGCCATATTTACAGATGGGAAACTAGTGATTCTAAATGACACAAGTTGCGGTATGGGTGCGATGATTTAAAACATTGTGGAAACACTGATCTATAGATGTTATATTTATATCATTAAAAGGAAAGTATTTTGCAAGATTGATCGTACATACTGTATTTCAATAATTTGTAGTTAAACACATACAAAGTTAATAATTCGGTTTTCAGTTCATGTAGGCCTAACGTTTAGTTTCGATTTGTATAAAATAGCTTTTTATAAGTATAATATAAATAATTTTCACGATTTTAAATTCAGATGTAGCTACGAGGTAATTGAACATAATTCTTTTTTGTTTACATCTTGAATGTGTGAGACATGTAATAATGAATTCTTGACTTGATTCATACTTAATTCATACTTGAGGTATGAGCTTTCCAGATGCACTTAATAATTCATTATACACTCACCGGCCACTTTATTAGGTATACCTGTTCAATTGCTTAGTAACACAAATTGCTAATCAGCCAATCACATGGCAGCAACTCAATGCATTTAGCCATCTAGATGTGGTGAAGACAACTTGCTGAAGTTCATATCAAACATCAGAATGGAGAAGAAAGGGGATTTAAGTGACTTTGAACGTGGAATGGTTGTTGGTGCCAGGCGAGCTGGTCTGAGTATTTCAAAAACTACTGATCTACTGGGATTTTCATGCACAACCTATCTCTATGGTTTACAGAGAAGAAAAGAGAAAATATCCAGTGACCGGCAGTTGTGTGGACGAAAATGCCTTGTTGATGTCAGAGGAGAATGGGCAGAGATGATAGAAAGGAAACTGTAACACAAATAACTCATTACAACCAAGGTATGCAGAATACCATCTCTGAATGCACAACACGTTGAACCCTGAAGCAGATGGGCTACAGCAGCAGAAGACCACACCAGGTGCAGCTACTGTCAGCTAAGAGCAGGAAAAGGAGGCTACAATTCACAGGCTCACCAAAACCATAGAAGATTGTAAAAATGTTGCCTGGTCTGATGAGTCTCGATTTCTGCTGCGACATTCAGATGGTAGCGTCAGAATTTGGCGTAAAGAACATGAAAGCATGGATCCACCCTGCCTTATCTCAACGGTTCAGGCTGCTGCTGGTGGTGTAATGGTTTGGGGGATATTTTCTTGGCACACTTTTGGGCCCCCTAGTACCAGTTGAGCATTGTTTAAATGCCACAGCCTACCTGAGTATTGTAGCTGACCATTGTCCATCCCTTTATGACTACAGTGTACCCATCTTCTGATGACTACTTCCAGCAGGATAATGCACCATGTCACAAAGGTCAAATCATCTCAGACTGGTTTCTTGAAAATGACATTGAGTTCACTTTCCTCAAATGGCCTCCACAGTCACCAGAACTCGATCCAATAGAGCAGCTTTGGGATGTGGTGAAACAGAAGATTAACATCATGGATGTGCAGCTGACAAATCTGCAGGAACTGTGTAACGCTATCATGTCAATATGGACCAAAATCTCTGAGGAATGTTTCCAACACCTTGTTGAATCTATGCCACGAATAATTTAGGCAGATCGGAAGGCTAAGAGGAGTCCAGTGAACTTGTTATTACTTGCACTACTGTCTGTTTATCCAGAAACACTGAGTAATCCATTTGCACACTGAAATATTTTCTATGCACTTTACTGTCCATTGCACTAGTGTAAATGTATAGGGCGTCGTTTGTAAAGCGGCTTATGCTGAAAATTGCAGCAACATTTTGTCACATTTAGCTTCAAACAATGTAAAAAAAAACCGGTATGAATTTTTTTGACGGTCACTTTTTAGCACATTAACAACAATATTTGTCAACTAAGAGATATTTTAAATAGTTAAATATAAATATTAAATGTTAAACCTAAATGTTAAATGTTAAATCTAATTGCTAAATCTAAATGTTAAATCTAAATGTTAAATCTAAATATAAATATAAAATCTAAATGTTAAATATAAATCTAAATGTTAAATATAAATCTAAATGTTAAATCTAAATGTTAAATTTAAATCTAAATGTTAAATCTAAATGTTTAATATAAATCTAAATATAAATGTTAAATCTAAATATTAAATCTAAACGTTTATTCTAAATCTAAATGTTGAATCTAAATGTTTCGGGTGAAACTAAATATTTAGCTAATATGCAAATTCAAAATGTCGGAAGTGCCAAATTAAAAGCTCGATGAGGTCAGTGTCTGTGCATCGTGTCAAATAAGTAACGAATAAAAACCATCTCATCCGAGGAAATTGACTCTTGGACATGGATTATCGTGATAATGACTACCGTATTTTCCGGACTATAAGTCGCACTTTTTTCATAGTTTGGCTGGTCCTGTGACTTATTTATCAAAATTAATTTGACATGAACCAAGAGAAAACATGACCGTCTACAGCCGCAAGAGGGCGCTCTATGCTGCTCAATGCTCCTGTAGCCTAGAGAAGGGTCTGTCTGCAGACTGCAAGACAGGGGCCTAACTTGAAGTGGGCGTAACTTGACGAAAGAGGCGTAACTTGAAGTTATCCAAATCACACAGAACCACACGAGATGTCAAAACGAGATTTTGTCGGGCTGCGTTCGAAAGCGCATACCCTTTAATTAGGCACTTAATTTCAATACGAACTAATTTAACAAGTGATAAAAGAATACATACTCTACAGCCTGAATGCTTATTTGTGTATGAAGCATTAATGCGATTTGGATATCATCATCCGCTGTTGATCATGTAATCTACAAAGTTAAAACGAGCGTAAAAACGTAAAAGATATGAGTGACAGGTTTAATGAATGTATTTGTAAGTATTTTGATAATGAAGATTGTAGTATAGCCAATACTGTTAATTTAAGTTTTTATATTTTTAACTACACTAATGTGATTTTTTTATAGACTTAGAAAACCCAAAATCGTTATCTCTAGAATAATTTTTCAATTATTTTATGTGATTTTTATTTTCTTGTATAGGATCTCATATGATGCTTTTGATGGGACAGTGTGGCAGGGGGGGCGTGGTTTAGCGAAGTCTGCAGCGGGAGAGAGAATCAGGAGACGAGCGGTAAGTGAGTGGTTTGGGCAGAAATTATCATCACCTGCTTCTTGTTCCAGTAATTGGCGTGGAGAGAGTATAAAACGCCAGGGGAGACGGAAGCAAGTGAGAGAGAGACGGCCTGCTGACCCGAACCGGAACCGAAAACCGGAAGGAGTAAATCGAAAGTGCTGTGACAGCGTGTCAGAATAGAAGTCACCATTTGGTGTTTGCAAAAATTGAGTTATTTTTCTGTAAAAATAAATACGTCAGCAGTCCAGCCGACCCCTTTGTCCTCTTCCTTGCTCACACGAACTTACTACACTGGTGCCGAAACCCGGGAAGGAAGAAGGACCGCCGCCGCCATGCAAAGCCTGTCCTCCACGCCGCTTGCGGACGTCATCGCTTCCCTCGCGGTCCTGCATCGCAAACAACACCAGGCCCGAAGTGACCAAGGGCACTTCGTGAGTCCCAGGGCCCCGGAGGGGACAGTGCTTCCGTTTCTCCGCTCTCTCCGCGCCAATTCTCCAATCCACTCCCTGCCACTGGGGCGGCGGGTAGGTCTGGGCTGGCCTGTTGGCGTTGCGGGGTGATGGAGGCGGGGACAATGATCCGGGTCCCGGACGTCCCACAGGTCACCCCCGGTCAGGCTGGCGAGTACCAAATACCTGTGAGTATCAAGGGGGTTACATATCCGGCCTTGGTGGATTCAGGATGCAACCAAACCTCAATCCATCAAAGCCTGATTCAACCGGGGGCATTGGATACAAGCCGCGTGGTTAAGGTGCGGTCTGTACACGGGGATGTGGTGGAGTATCCGGCCGTCCCAATGGGCTAGTTGCATATCTCCGCCATCTTGGATCTTCGGTCTAGCGAGTGTGTGCATAGATATTTCCGGTTTTGCGGGTCGTGTTATTTACTACAGAAAATGGTGTTTTACACAAGGTGTTTGCAAGATCTGCCAAATATTACTATTAACGATGTCCACCGCATCATTCAAGCCTCCTCTTCTGCACCAAGAAGTAAGCATGAGAAGGGGTTTAAAATGTATGTATCCAGTTACATCGATAACTACGAAGGTAAGTGAACACTGCAGAAATAAAACTGGTAAATAGTTAGTCTAGATAACTGCAACAGCCAGTTATATAGATATTAGTCTAAATAACTAGCTAGGTAATTTCACTAATTACACAGTGTTTTAGTCTGAAAGTGCTAACGATGTCATGACATTGTTCTTAGTATCAAACAAAGATCACACAGGAAGAGTGAGCGTCAGGGCTACTTGCTACAGATCTATGAAGAAAAATGAGAAACCACACAACCTTAGAGTCAGTTAAATGTCTCAGCTGTGTTCTGGGGTTTTTATGAGCCTTATCCTAGAGTCTGTATAGCTATATATTCTTGTTAAGGAACCTGTTCATACACTGGAAATCTAAATCAACTAGCTAAATGACGGTAATGTTAGCTCCTGAAACATGTTTCTAACATAAGCAAGGAAGATAGTTTATAGGTTTCATTTAACTGTAGCACTAAAATCTCTGATAGTGCAACTTTGCCAGAATTCAAAATATTAATTTAGCTCTCATGGAAACCCCGAATGTGGTTGTGACGGCTAATGTTCTCTGTTCAGAGTAGTTTGTTCAGCCTGAACTTGTTCAGTGTTCATTGTTTTACAAACATTTTTAAATATTTGCCTGGTTTCACAGAAAAGGCTTAAGCCTATTCCCAGACTAAAATTCATGTTTCATCTGTCTTAACTGAAAGCAATTTGCAGACATATCTTAAAATATGTCAGTGCCATTGTTTTTGTCAGGGTTCTGTCACTCCTGTCTAGTGTTATTCATGGTTTTGTGACAGAGCCCTGATACTCTCCTCATGTCATTGTTTTCATGTGAGTGCGCGGCTTTGTTTTTACTGGCTGCGTGCCGTCTCGTGTGAACACGCGGTTTATGAGCTTGCTCATTAGCTGCGTGTTTGTGTCTATTCAAGCACATGGCTAGTGATTGGTTTGCTGGCCATGTGCTTGTGTTTTTTTTGTTTTGTGTGAGCACATTGCGTTTGTCTTAGTTCCTATGTGCCATGTGCTCTCGTCAATTGTCTTGACCCCACCCATCTTGTTACCTGATTATTGATGTAATTTTCCCCACATGTGTTCCCTCGTTATCCTCCTCATTAGCTCCCTATTTATTGTCCTTGTGTTTGCAGTCTGGTTGCTAGTTCGTCGTCAAACGTTTGTCTGTGCACATCGTGTCTTGCCTTGCCTTGCCTTGCCTTGCCTTGCCAGTCAAGTTTAGTCTGTTTTCCCCTACGGGGTAGTTTTTGTTTGTTTATTTTATTATTACTACTATTAAAGAGCCCTTCTCTCTGCATCATTGAGTCCTCGCCTCATCCCTCTACCCAAACCCTGACAGTTTTGTCTCAAGATGCACCTCAATAATTGTTTTTTTTCCCCTCTGTAAGGCACATTTATAAAAAATACTTAATTTTTTTAATTTAACTGAGGTTTAGACCTGGCTTAATCTAAGCCCTGTCTGTGAATCTAGGCCACTAAGCAAGAGCTAGATGAGACCGTAACTACTTGGACAAGGCTCAGTCTGCTTTCATGACCATTTAACACATTCTGATCAGCCACTTCTCAACTTGCTCATCTTTGGTTTTGTTCTGCAAATAATTTGAGATGACATCTTGTCATTGTATAACTGTAACGTGACAATAAATAAATGTTTGTTTTTTGAAGATCGTCTTTGTGGATTTATCCCCTGTTGAGATGTGCAATGCTGAGTGTTCATGTGTGGCTGGAACAGCACTGTGCAATCATACTGTTGCACTTCTTTACCAAACTGCGCACTATTCCCAACTGAACCTTACTGCAGTCCCCCCCGTTCTGAGTTGCACTGAGACAGAACAACGCTGGCACAAGCCAAGAACTATGGTAAGCCTCTGATCATTAAAAACGAAACTTTGTAACTTTTCATTAGACATATTTCATATTAATTTAATAATTCTCATGGTGTGAACCCAGGCAGAGTCGGTGATATGGTGGTAGTATCTAGCAAGCCAAAGCAGAGGACTGTTGCTGATGGTGTAAGGTAAGGGGGTGCTGTGTATCACATTTTGGAGGAATTAGAAAATTTGTTTTCAACAAATTATATTTTGCAGAATTTGAAACTTACAGTGTGTTTATATAGTACAGGGACATCTTATATGCTAAAGGATCAATTGAATTTTCATTCCTTAAAATGTAATTCATTGCTGCTTCAATCGCTTTTTTTTTATATATACATATATATATATATATATATATATATATATATATATATATAAATCCTTTCTTCACAGGAGCACACTTTACAAAGCAGTGCAAGGAGATTTGCCTGATCAAGACGTGCTTAAAGTGTCAGAAATTTACAAGGACTTTTCAACAGACATTGCACTAGGGCTTGGCGATATATCGAATATAAGCGATAATATCGGAATAATTTTGACGACGATGTACAATTTGAATATATCGGGAATATCGAATATTTCAAATTCAAGCATACTTTCCCAAAAGAACGTGCCGAATGTCCAAAAAAGGAACCTGTAACTGCTGACTGCTCTACGCCCCTCTACTACGAGAGCTTTAATGATAGCGGTTGCCAGATAACAAGAGTTTAAATCTCCGAATCAGACCTCCACTGTTACAAGGATACATTTTCTGCCCGGTGTTTGCTTATTTTAAGCAATCTGGCAACCATGCGCACGTGCTCACTCCTCATTGCGGAAGAGCCGCTGACGATAATCTGAAAACACTAACAAGCTGGAATTGAGCGATCTAATGCCTGGTTCACACGGGACGATTTTAAAATTGTCGGCCGATTTTCCAAACCTGAGAGACCCCACACACGGCGATAAAAAATCACGGGTCTAACAGTGTTGGTCATACAGTGTGTGTGGTGTGCAGCCACACGGCAAAATCAACACATCACACACGAACCAATTTGACTCCCAAGCATTCCCAGGTCAGATGGGAAATCTCGCAAAATCCCTCGAGATCTAACGTGACTTCAGAGTAAACAATCATGGCGGCTGAAGAGGATGCAGTGGCCATAGTTTGTCCTTTGTTTGTAACCGAAAAAAAACATAAGAAAAAAAAGAAAAGGCGATTGTCAAAGAAGAGGGAGACAAAGTCCTCCATCTCCGACGTCCACCGGACTTTCTGGTGCGCCATGCCGCCGGCTGTTTTGATTTTGTTTCCCGGTACTTCCTCGCCGCCTAGTCACCTCGCTTTCTGATTGGCTACACGCCACAGTCCACAGGCTGCGTGATCGTTTGTCCTCGGTGGACACCACACACGAGAAGAAATCGGGCCAAATAAATCCAACATGTTGGATATCCCCGATTTGAGATCGGAGCGGTCCCAACGTCCTTCCGAGCAGAGGAGAGCAGTCTTAACACACCACACACGGCAGGAATATCTGATCAGATTATTTTACGATAATCGGAGCATCCTTAAAATGTCGGAAGGTGTCAATCGGGGCTAAAATCGGCCTAATTATCCTGCCGTGTGAACCAGCCTTAATGAAAGCGTCGTTCAGCCGATCTGTGTTCTGTCGTGAGATCTCAACTGTATTGTTTGCGTTTGTGATCGCAAAATAAATGCACTTACTCGACCGCTGATGTTTGAATAGAGAAACATAGGCTATGGCCATTTGGAATTACTATTGGGGAATTTCACTGATATGTTTACCAGTTTCCAAAATATAGACAGAGAAAATGCAAACGTCTTTGGTATTCATTTATATATATTTATATATAAGAAATAGCCATGTGCTTCAGCAACTAGCTCCCCATCTAAGAGGGTTTTTAGTGTCAGTAGGAACATAGTTTCATGCCACAGAGCTTCTCTTAAAACCACAGACAGTTGACAGACTTGTGTTTTTAGCTTAAAAAAATTAAAATAAAATACTTATCCCAGTTGCATAGTTTAAATTGTGAACTGCATGCACTAAAAAGTTGACAGAATGCACTTTCTGTAACTGTTACTTAATTTGCACTGCTTCAGTTACATATAGGCCTACATGTATTCATTTAATAAAAAGCAGTAAGTGATCTCTTGGTCTAGATTTTTTAACTGCTTAAATTAGCTGTTTAATCTAAATGTTTTTTTTTATGGGCAAAAGAAAATCATGTTTCATTTTTTATTATTTAAATGCAAATGCAAACATATCGAGATATATATCGAATATCGTAAAAAATTTGACAATATCGAGATATCATTTTTTTTTGTATATCGCCCAGCCCTACATTGCACCACTCATTACTACCTTGTCTATAAATGCTGACGTCGCACTAGTTGATTCTGCTCTTGGAAAAGTCCAAGAAGGCAGCCCCATCTCCTTTCACCATCCAGTGCCAGTGAGCCGGACAGTAATTTACCACCCAGATTCCCCTCCTCCACCACTCCTACCTTTAGATGGTTACAGGCTTGAGCCCACCAGCTGCCAGTTTGTTTGCAGTCACAACAGCAACTACATCTGCAATCACTGGAGACTACGTTGGACATGGCCAGGAGAATAGAAGCTGCCACAAGGAAACAGAATGACTCTGTGGAGTGGTACAGAGTTAGAAAGCCACGGATCACCTCTTCGCGCTTCAGGGAGGTGTGCCATGTCCGCGGCCAGAGCTCCTCAGAACACCTTGCTGAACGAATTCGGATCGGAACAGCACAAACAGCAGCAATGAAAAGGGGCCTAGCACTGGAGCCTGTAGCAATTCAGGAGTATTGCAGAACAAAAAACACAAATGTCTGGCCTTGTGGGTTTGTCATCCACCCAGATGTCCCCTGGTTAGGGTCATCACCTGATGGTGTCATTTTTGACCCAACTGAAAGACCACCATTTGGCCTGCTTGAAATAAAGTGCCCAAACGCAAAAAGCTATGTTGATTGCAGCTATTTAAAGTTACACAGTGGTACCATGCAACTAAAATCACAGCACAGCTACTACTGGCAGGTCCAAGGCCAGCTCTTGATTACTGGAATGGTGTGGTGTGACTTTGTTGTTTTTGCAGAGGATGACATGGTAATTCAGAGAATATATCAAGACAATGAAGTAGCCAGAATCATTAGAGAGAAAGGAGATTACTTCTTTTTTTATTTTTACATGTGAGTATTACACAGGTAATTGTACAGTACATCATTGAACATTAGTTGTTTTAGTCACATGTACAGTCACTTTTGAATAGTCGAACTATGAAAAATGTAAATACTTTGGAGATTTCTTAATGACATTAAAAATTTCATATTATATTACAAAGTTTTGAAGTGTTGCATTTTCATTTAAGGTGCAGGGTAGTTTTTGAATACACATGGATTATACAGGTTCATTAGAAAGTCAATTAATTCTGAGATGTTAATGTACAATTGGAGAGCTACTGTCCTGCTTATTTCAGCTCCAACCCCAATCAAACACCTGAAGCAGCTAATTAAGGTGTTCACAGTTACTTGAAATTTAAAGGCAGGTGTGTTTGATTTGGGTTGGAGCTGAAGTCTGCAGGAAAGTACCTCTCCAGGAGCAGGGCCAAACACTCCTGTTTCCGTTTAAGGAAGCTGAATGTAAAATAAAAGTTAATATGAGGGTTTAAAGGACAAGTTGGCAATTTTCAAACAGCTCTATTTTGTTAGAATGTTCATTTACATACTGTTAAATCTCTCTTCTAGTTAGCTGCATAAGACACCCAATGAACATTCTAGCAATACAAAGCTGATTTAAAATGAGCATATGTATCTTTTCAACACTAGCATTACCTTTTCTTGTGACATTCAGCATTTAACTGGCCATGACTTCACCAGCGGTCCATTCTGGTAGTTGACCAGAAAGCAAGCTACACTAAACAGCTGGTCAATGCTGCCACATATTGACAATGGTATGGGTTTGTCAAACAGTTTGTTCTCCTTCACCCTCCGGATGCATCTCTCAACATGTACTCGCAGCCGGGCAATGGATTGGGTCTGTTGGACATCCTGCCTGGACATCTGGGAATTTCTTTGACAGATATGCAGGTCGGTAAACCTTGCAAAGAACGAGCTCATCTACCAAAAAGCCCTTGTCAACCATAATGGCCATGCCTGGTGTGAGGCATTTAATAATTCCTGAAAGTTTGAAAATCTCCCGGTCACTCATAGAGCCTGCATGCAGCACTGAAACAAAAGTAATGGCACCATGTGGTGCAATGCCAATCATCGCCTTCAATGTACTGTGTGATTTGTAATTCGAAAACACCTCACTCTGAAGTAGTAGAGAGGATGGTGTTTGGCAGTACAATTCAGTGCAGTCCAGCACCACTTGAGTGTCAGGGAAGTCTGCAAACTCTGGTGGTAAGAGAGCTCTGACGACTTCTTTTGGTATCCACAGGCGAATTGAACCAAGTAGATTGTACAGAAAGTGTGTCCAAGTCACAATGATTCGGCTAGCTGTGGTGCGATGAACACCAAAGCGCTCTGCTAGATCCCGGAGAGGCAGACCCACAGACAAGTGCATCAGAAAAAGCAACAGCTCATCTATTGGTGCAAGTTTCTGTGAAAAATTAATAAAGAGAGTTTAGATACATATTCATTTGTGATTACACTGTACCACTAAACCTTATTGTAAATTATTTACTATTTACTTACATACCGTTGTTTTTTTTTGGGTCAGCTCATCGAAGCTGTCAGAGGCAGCCTTTGCCATGGTAATTCGCACCATCCTACTTTTTGCAGCAGGCTCCACCAATTTCCAATAGGGCAAGAAATGCTTGTAAGAAGCAAACCTAAGAACAATATTATTATAAGACAAGGTTAATTATCATTAAAATAATGACATGTATATTCCTTCCATTCTATTGAGATAACTGTTTTTTTATTAGTGTGCATGTTTGTGACAGGATTGTGTGAGTAAGAGACAGTGAGTGTGTGTGCGTGCAGAGAGCGAGTGTGTGTACAAGGGGGTTGTTTGTGTGACAGAGAGTGTGTGTGTCCGCGTGCACGTGCAGAGCGAGAGAGTGTGTATGAGAGGATTGTTTGTAACAGTGTGTGTGTGTGTGTCCACGTGCGCGAGCAGAGAGAGAGTGTGCATTAGAGGATTGTTTGCGTGCAAAGAGAGATGGTGTCTATCTCTCATACACATTTTAATAGAAGATAAGAGCTATAAACGCAGACTCACGGTAATAGATAAAAAGGACAATATATAGAGAAAACATGAATGTTATGCTATTCTAACAACATTACCAACCTGGTGTAAAAACGAATATTGTCGTCAGATCCAGCGATGCGGTGTAAACCAAAACGGGACTGTAACTGTACAGTTTCCAACTGATATTGTAGATCTTCCAATTTCCTCTTCAATTCGTCATAACTCATTGCCATTTCACCTGCCATTACTGATGTTGCTGGAGTGACAGGGTAGTCATGATCAGGTGCCGTTTGTGGTTCACTCATCTCAGATTCAGGCGGAGACGTCTCTTCTGGGACGGAGCATCTTGGTCGACGATCCCAAACATTCTCTCTCGGTGTGGGAAGAGTATAGTGGTTCCACGCAAAAAGAGAGGGAATAACTCCCCTTTTAAGTTTTCTCAGTCCCCCAGGCGTCAAAACAAAATTAGCTCTAAGGAAATGAACACTACACACTCTAGTAGTTTTTGTAGGACTGAAGTGATCCTTACGGATTTTCGTTAACCACTGAGCACGAACTTCAGCGTCAACAGGGAAAGAATGAAAGCTTGTCGCGCTGTTGTACCGAGACGAATTGGTGCACTAAGGTACACAGCAATGTAGGGAAGATGTTCTCTCCTGTCGCTGATAAACGACTTTATTCTTTTTTATTTTAAACATGCTTATTTTTGCTAACGAAGACACAGATCTTCACTTCTTTCCTCACAGTTCTATACGACCGGAAATAAGTATGCACACACTTGCGCCCCGGAAGTTAAAGGGCGCCATCTTGTGCAACTAGCCCATTATGATTCAATTCTGGGGACAAAAGCATAGTGTGGAGGTGGCGGTTAGTCCCTACCTCCGGCATCCGATAATTTTGGGAACGAATTGGCCCGCGTTTACGGTTTATTTGGGGTCGTTATGTGCGGATGCCTCTTGGGGAAATAATTTTTCAACTGTTCCTGTTTGAAATTTCAACAGGTCCGCGCCATCGATGGCCAGTCTCTCCAACTTGCCCTCCCACTCTCCTATCCGTATTTTGCCATTTTAAAAGACCGGTTGTATCGCGTGACCCAAGACACTCGGACAAAAGTGAATACAACCCAGTTGTTAATTCCAAAGGGCCGCAGGGAAATGCTTTTACATGCGGCTCATTCTAATCCTATGGCGGGCCATTTGGGACAGGCCGCAACACTAAATTGCCTCATGACCCGTTTCTTTTGGCCGGGCATTCATGACAGCGTGCGCAGGTGGTGCGCGTCTTGTTCGGAATGTCAGTTGGTGAACCCACCGGCCGCCCCAAAAGCGCCTTTGCGCCCTCTTCCCTTAATGCAGGTCCCCTTCGAAAGAATTGGAATGGACCTCATCGGGCCATTAGAGCGATCAGCACGAGGACATCGCTTTGCATTAGTCATAGTTGATTATGCAACACGATATCCTGAAGCGGTGGCCCTCCGCAACATTTCCGCTAAAAGTGTTGCGGATGCCCTGTTTCGTCTTATCTCCCGGGTCGGGGTTCCAAAAGAAATCCTCACCGATCAGGGCACGGCGCTTATGTCACGTACGCTACGCGAACTGTACGGATTGTTGGGCATTAAATCGATTCGAACTATCGTCTATCACCCACAAACTGACGGCCTGGTCGAACGATTTAATCGCACTCTTAAATCCATGATCCGTAAGTTCGTTCACGAAGACGCCAAAAATTGGGATAGGTGGCTAGAGCCCTTGTTATTCGCTGTGCGAGAGGTCCCACAAGCCTCCACGGGGTTTTCCCCCTTCGAGCTTCTCTATGGGCGCCAGCCACAGGGGGTGCTCGACGTACTGAGAGAAACTTGGGAGGAGGGGCCATCTCAGGGCAAAAACGAAATTCAATATGTGCTGGACTTGAGAACAAAACTCCACACATTGGGGCGGCTATCAATGGAGAATTTGTTACAAGACCAGGACCGCCAGAGCCAGCTGTATAACAGGGGAACTAGGTTACACAAATTTGCACTGGGAGAGAAAGTACTTGTATTACTCCCAACGTCGAGCTCTAAATTAATGGCTAAGTGGCAGGGACCATTTGAGGTCGCACGACAAGTCGGAGATCTCGATTATGAGGTAATACGGTCCGATAGGAACGGGTCCCGTCAAATCTACCACCTCAACCTCCTTAAAAAATGGAATGAGGCAGAATCAGTGATGTTGACAACGGTGATTGGGGGGGAGGATGATCTCGGTCCAGAGGCGAATATCAAGCCACAATCCCTCGCCCTGGCTCCAGGTGGAGATCACCTCTCGCTGTCCCAACTCACTAATTTAACGAAATTACAGGCAGAGTTTGCCGACGTTTTCTCGCCCCTACCGGGCTGTACTAACCTGATTCAGCACCATATCGAGACCGAGCCGGGCGTGGTAGTTCGCAGCCGGCCGTATCGTTTACCTGAGCACAAGAAAAAAGTAGTTCAGGCTGAATTAGGCGCTATGCTTGACATGGGGGTAATAGAAGAATCCAACAGTAACTGGGCAAGCCCGATAGTTTTAGTTCCGAAAACGGACGGCTCAGTCCGGTTCTGTGTGGATTATCGCAAGGTGAATGCTGTATCAAAATTCGACGCGTATCCAATGCCGCGGGTTGACGAGTTGCTTGATCGGCTAGGCACGGCTCGCTTTTATTCGACATTGGACTTAACAAAGGGCTATTGGCAGATCCCCTTGTCTCCATTATCCAGAGAAAAAACAGCCTTCACAACGCCGTTTGGTTTACACCAATTTGTTACCCTTCCGTTTGGCTTGTTCGGGGCACCTGCTACCTTTCAGCGCCTCATGGATAAGAATCTGCGGCCCCATGCTGCATATGCGGCTGCCTATGATGACTCCCCGGCCTGAGTCGGGAGGTGGGGGTATGTGGCAGGGGGGCGTGGTTTAGCGAAGTCTGCAGCGGGAGAGAGAATCAGGAGACGAGCGGTAAGTGCGGGGTTTGGGCAGAAATTATCATCACCTGTTTCTTGTTCCAGTAATTGGCGTGGAGAGAGTATAAAACGCCAGGGGAGACGGAAGCAAGTGAGAGAGAGACGGACTGCTGACCCGAACCGGAACCGAAACCGGAAGGAGTAAATCGAAAGTGCTGTGACAGCGTGTCAGAATAGAAGTCACCATTTGGTGTTTGCAAAAATTGAGTTATTTTTCTGTTAAATAAATACGTCAGCAGTGCAGCCGACCCCTTTGTCCTCTTCCTTGCCCACACGAACTTACTACAGACAGTTAGGTCCTAGAGATGTGGTGATAACAGCTGCGCAGAGGGGGCCCAATTAGATTTTTTTGTCATGGGGCCCAAAATTCCTGGCAGCGCCCTTGCGAAGATCTCACCTTTGGAGAAGACTGAAGATTTTATACTCTAAAAATGTAAGTATTACTACTCAAAAATGAAGATTACCCCATAATGAATTGCATCCTTTGCCCACCCCAACACTTACATGCAATAATAATGATAAACGCCAACCAATAATTATACATTTTTTGTTTTGTTGTTTTTGATTTTTTTGATTGTTGTTTTTTTTTGGGTCAGCTCATCGAAGCTGTCAGAGGCAGCCTTTGCCCTGGTAATTCGCACCATCCTACTTTTTGCAGCAGGCTCCACCAATTTCCAAAAGGGCAAGAAATGCTTGTAAGAAGCAAACCTAAGAACAATATTATTATAAGACAAGGTTAATTATCATTAAAATAATGACATGTATATTCCTTCCATTCTATTGAGATAACTGTTTTTTTATTAGTGTGCATGTTTGTGACAGGATTGTGTGAGTAAGAGACAGTGAGTGTGTGTGCGTGCAGAGAGCGAGTGTGTGTACAAGGGGGTTGTTTGTGTGACAGAGAGTGTGTGTGTCCGCGTGCACGTGCAGAGCGAGAGAGTGTGTATGAGAGGATTGTTTGTAACAGTGTGTGTGTGTGTGTCCACGTGCGCGAGCAGAGAGAGAGTGTGCATTAGAGGATTGTTTGCGTGCAAAGAGAGATGGTGTCTATCTCTCATACACATTTTAATAGAAGATAAGAGCTATAAACGCAGACTCACGGTAATAGATAAAAAGGACAATATATAGAGAAAACATGAATGTTATGCTATTCTAACAACATTACCAACCTGGTGTAAAAACGAATATTGTCGTCAGATCCAGCGATGCGGTGTAAACCAAAACGGGACTGTAACTGTACAGTTTCCAACTGATATTGTAGATCTTCCAATTTCCTCTTCAATTCATCATAACTCATTGCCATTTCACCTGCCATTACTGATGTTGCTGGAGTGACAGGGTAGTCATGATCAGGTGCCGTTTGTGGTTCACTCATCTCAGATTCAGGCGGAGACGTCTCTTCTGGGACGGAGCATCTTGGTCGACGATCCCAAACATTCTCTCTCGGTGTGGGAAGAGTATAGTGGTTCCACGCAAAAAGAGAGGGAATAACTCCCCTTTTAAGTTTTCTCAGTCCCCCAGGCGTCAAAACAAAATTAGCTCTAAGGAAATGAACACTACACACTCTAGTAGTTTTTGTAGGACTGAAGTGATCCTTACGGATTTTCGTTAACCACTGAGCACGAACTTCAGCGTCAACAGGGAAAGAATGAAAGCTTATCGCGCTGTTGTACCGAGACGAATTGGTGCACTAAGGTACACAGCAATGTAGGGAAGATGTTCTCTCCTGTCGCTGATAAACGACTTTATTCTTTTTTATTTTAAACATGCTTATTTTTGCTAACGAAGACACAGATCTTCACTTCTTTCCTCACAGTTCTATACGACCGGAAATAAGTATGCACACACTTGCGCCCCGGAAGTTAAAGGGCGCCATCTTGTGCAACTAGCCCATTATGATTCAATTCTGGGGACAAAAGCATAGTGTGGAGGTGGCGGTTAGTCCCTACCTCCGGCATCCGATAATTTTGGGAACGAATTGGCCCGCGTTTACGGTTTATTTGGGGTCGTTATGTGCGGATGCCTCTTGGGGAAATAATTTTTCAACTGTTCCTGTTTGAAATTTCAACAGGTCCGCGCCATCGATGGCCAGTCTCTCCAACTTGCCCTCCCACTCTCCTATCCGTATTTTGCCATTTTAAAAGACCGGTTGTATCGAGTGACCCAAGACACTCGGACAAAAGTGAATACAACCCAGTTGTTAATTCCAAAGGGCCGCAGGGAAATGCTTTTCCATGCGGCTCATTCTAATCCTATGGCGGGCCATTTGGGACAGGCCGCAACACTAAATCGCCTCATGACCCGTTTCTTTTGGCCGGGCATTCATGACAGCGTGCGCAGGTGGTGCGCGTATTGTCCGGAATGTCAGTTGGTGAACCCACCGGCCGCCCCAAAAGCGCCTTTGCGCCCTCTTCCCTTAATGCAGGTCCCCTTCGAAAGAATTGGAATGGACCTCATCGGGCCATTAGAGCGATCAGCACGAGGACATCGCTTTGCATTAGTCATAGTTGATTATGCAACACGATATCCTGAAGCGGTGGCCCTCCGCAACATTTCCGCTAAAAGTGTTGCGGATGCCCTGTTTCGTCTTATCTCCCGGGTCGGGGTTCCAAAAGAAATCCTCACCGATCAGGGCACGGCGCTTATGTCACGTACGCTACGCGAACTGTACGGATTGTTGGGCATTAAATCGATTCGAACTATCGTCTATCACCCACAAACCGACGGCCTGGTCGAACGATTTAATCGCACTCTTAAATCCATGATCCGTAAGTTCGTTCACGAAGACGCCAAAAATTGGGATAGGTGGCTAGAGCCCTTGTTATTCGCTGTGCGAGAGGTCCCACAAGCCTCCACGGGGTTTTCCCCCTTCGAGCTTCTCTATGGGCGCCAGCCACAGGGGGTGCTCGACGTACTGAGAGAAACTTGGGAGGAGGGGCCATCTCAGGGCAAAAACGAAATTCAATATGTGCTGGACTTGAGAACAAAACTCCACACATTGGGGCGGCTATCAATGGAGAATTTGTTACAAGACCAGGACCGCCAGAGCCAGCTGTATAACAGGGGAACTAGGTTACACAAATTTGCACTGAGAGAGAAAGTACTTGTATTACTCCCAACGTCGAGCTCTAAATTAATGGCTAAGTGGCAGGGACCATTTGAGGTCGCACGACAAGTCGGAGATCTCGATTATGAGGTAATACGGTCCGATAGGAACGGGTCCCGTCAAATCTACCACCTCAACCTCCTTAAAAAATGGAATGAGGCAGAATCAGTGATGTTGACAACGGTGATTGGGGGGGAGGATGATCTCGGTCCAGAGGGGAATATCAAGCCACAATCCCTCGCCCTGGCTCCAGGTGGAGATCACCTCTCGCTGTCCCAACTCACTAATTTAACGAAATTACAGGCAGAGTTTCCCGACGTTTTCTCGCCCCTACCGGGCTGTACTAACCTGATTCAGCACCATATCGAGACCGAGCCGGGCGTGGTAGTTCGCAGCCGGCCGTATCGCTTACCTGAGCACAAGAAAAAAGTAGTTCAGGCTGAATTAGGCGCTATGCTTGACATGTGGGTAATAGAAGAATCCAACAGTAACTGGGCAAGCCCGATAGTTTTAGTTCCGAAAACGGACGGCTCAGTCCGGTTCTGTGTGGATTATCGCAAGGTGAATGCTGTATCAAAATTCGACGCGTATCCAATGCCGCGGGTTGACGAGTTGCTTGATCGGCTAGGCACGGCTCGCTTTTATTCGACATTGGACTTAACAAAGGGCTATTGGCAGATCCCCTTGTCTCCATTATCCAGAGAAAAAACAGCCTTCACAACGCCGTTTGGTTTACACCAATTTGTTACCCTTCCGTTTGGCTTGTTCGGGGCACCTGCTACCTTTCAGCGCCTCATGGATAAGAATCTGCGGCCCCATGCTGCATATGCGGCTGCCTATGATGACTCCCCGGCCTGATTCGGGAGGTGGGGGTATGTGGCGGGGGGGGCGTGGTTTAGCGAAGTCTGCAGCGGGAGAGAGAATCAGGAGACGAGCGGTAAGTGCGGGGTTTGGGCAGAAATTATCATCACCTGTTTCTTGTTCCAGTAATTGGCGTGGAGAGAGTATAAAACGCCAGGGGAGACGGAAGCAAGTGAGAGAGAGACGGACTGCTGACCCGAACCGGAACCGAAAACCGGAAGGAGTAAATCGAAAGTGCTGTGACAGCGTGTCAGAATAGAAGTCACCATTTCTTTCACCACTTTCTTCACTTCACTTCACTTCACTTCACTTCACTTCACTTCACCATTTGGTGTTTGCAAAGTTTGAGTTATTTTTCTGTTAAATAAATACGTCAGCAGTCCAGCCGACCCCTTTGTCCTCTTCCTTGCCCACACGAACTTACTACAGACAGTTAGGTCCTAGAGATGTGGTGATAACAGCTGCGCAGAGGGGGCCCAATTAGATTTTTTTTGTCATGGGGCCCAAAATTCCTGGCAGCGCCCTTGCGAAGATCTCACCTTTGGAGAAGACTGAAGATTTTATACTCTAAAAATGTAAGTATTACTACTCAAAAATGAAGATTACCCCATAATGAATTGCATCCTTTGCCCACCCCAACACTTACATGCAATAATAATGATAAACGCCAACCAATAATTATACATTTTTTCCCTTAAAATTTTATTTTAGTAAAAGAAGCAAAATGTATTTTCTGTCGTGACATAGCTATACATGAATATACACTAATGCAGTTGATGTGAATGCATCCATTTTCAGTCAAGCAATTAATACACAAATAGATAAAATATTTATATTTTATTTACTGACAACAAGAAACATGTCTAAATGATTATAAGAATGTATTAATGTTAGCATCACAATAAATGCATACATGTACAAGTCAACAACATATGAAAAAAAGCTTCATTCAAACTTACTGTTCTAACAAACATGTATTTACAGATGGTGAACCCCACATCTTACTATCATCTCAACACAGCTGCGCCAATTCTGCTGCTGCGCTGTGCTTCACAGTCTCACTCTTCTCAACGGGGATGTCGTTGAGCAACAGGATGAGGAAGACCATGATGTCGGCTCTCTGAACCACACAACCTTGAAGCGAGAGCAGAAGAACATGTGCAGGACAATCTGACTGCTGCTGTGTCTGCTCCAAACAATCGTGTGTCTGCTCTCCATGAGCACCACTACCTTTAAAACATTTACACATAGTTTACAAGTACATGCATTAATTTATTATTTTTGTAGTGGGCTAAACCACTGAACTGGTTCAAAACCACCAGTATGTCTGTGAGCACGGCTCTTTTCTCCAGGTTGATCAGAGGATTGTAGGCCCCTGTAATAAGAGCACTGTCAATGACTTCAGATAAAAGCTCCATCACACTTTTTGATGATGCTTTTGAAGCTTCTGAAAGTCAGCCTTCATTGTACAAACAGAAACCAGCAGAACAAACTTTACCAAAATCAAATCCTCAGTGTCTTTTGGTCTTTCTCTAGATGCTCTCGCTGCTCTAGGGCCACTGATGATGAAGAGACCACAGCATCCGGTCCAGATGAGACAGTAAGAGCTGGAGTGATGGAGCATCTCATCCATATCTCCGGACCATTTCCGGATGCTGCAGTGGAATTCTCCATCCTCAGTGCACACACCAGTCTGCAGACATTTTCATAACCTACACAAATACACACACACACACACACACACACACACACACACACACACACACACACACAATACAAAAAGTCATTACTTTATTCTTTTGTTTCAGGTATTTCCTTTATTTCCCCTTTCCTTGCAGGTCCTGCTCCACCACAAAAGATCTGCAGCAAATGCACAGAAATCAACAATAAGAAAAGTGCTGTTATAACTCTGAAATTACACTAATTTCATTTATTTTTGTAGTGTACTTACACAAATCCTTTGATGGCAGCATTCCTTCATCAGTCACTCTACAGCAGATAAACATAATCTGTTCCTGTAACATCCAGACAAGAGTCAGTCTCTTCTGTGATTTATCTGTGATATACTGCATCTGCATGTTGAGTTACTAACTTGATGTAACTCACTTTTTATCCAACACAAATGTTCCTAAAATATCAATATTGCAAATGGACAAATAAAATAGATAACCTGTGTTTAGTTACTGTATGTAGACTTGTTTGATTACATGACTTACACTCATCTAAAGCATTGTTGACAACAATGAGTGAACTCAGATGCCGGTTTCATGTCTGTTAAATGTGCTCACCTGCAATACTTATCAAAGACTATCCTGTCAGATGATAGACATTTAGTAATAGTCTTCAAGATGTATATATGGTTTATGAAAATCCACTTTTGAGTCGTGTACTTAATGGAGCTCCCCTGTTAGTTATTCATTATAAAACGTGTTTTAACAGCACAATCACAAATATGCTATATTATGTAGTAACAAACAAGGTTTAGATTAAGCCAGGATCAGGCCATGGCTCAATTAGTCTTGTCTGTGAAACTGGAGGATAGCGTCTTTACACCTTTTGCTTATATGTTGTTGACTTTACACCTTAGATTTAATAGATTATTAACTCCAAAATCAATACCACTGTATGAAAATAACTTGTACTCTTAAATTTAAATAATTATTTCGTGAAAAAATATATTCTCACCATTGTAACTCAGAGCAAGCCGTCATATTCGTCTTCTTTCCAGTTTAACGACGGTTGGCATCCAGCTTATTGGTGCAATACCGCCCTCTTCTGTTCCGGAGTGTGGATCAGCTAATATGTTTTCCTACTAAACGTACACATCACTCACATTGTTCCCTAACATTAATATCTACACACACCTTATGCATCAAATCCTGCATAAAACCCCTGATTCCCTTAAAAAAACGTAATCAATATTCTACTCTGTGCCTTCTGTGAAAGCGGTCATATTGCCAACAACTTATTATTTTGAGATCTCGCTTGATTCTGTGAGATTTCGACAACTTCAAGTTACATCTCTTTCAAGTTACGCCCCTGTCATGCAGTCTGCAGACGTACACCTACAAACTAAAGCAGCATATAGCGCCCTCTCGCGGCTGTAGACGGTAATGTTTTCTCTTGGTTCTTGGGTCTAAATAAATGCGACTTACAGTCCAGTGCAACTTATATGTTTTTTTCCCTCATCATGACGTATTTTTGGACTGATGCGACTTATGCTCAGGTGTGACTTATAGTCCGAAAAATACGGTATCCACGGTACAGTTTGGAGAAACTGTATTTGAAGAGTAGGCTAGTGTCACTTTTATGAAAAGTGTGGGGCTTATGATGAACTGTAGCCATAATAGCCAGCCATGAGGGGTCTCACTTTGACTGAATGTTATGTCCTCACCATAGACTGTATCACTCATCATGTCATCACTCTCTGTTTGTAAGCTTAAACGGCCGCAAGAGCCTATTTCCCGCCCGCCCCTGACCAGATACGGTAACTATTGACGCTACTGTCGTTCAAAATGTCCAAAGAATGGGCGTTAGCCGAGAGCATAGGCTCTTGCTGGCGTTTAAGCATGCGAACCTTTTCATAAAAGTGACACTAGCCTACTCTTCAAATACAGTTTCTCCAAACGTGTTTAGTATTTTAGGTAGTCATTATCACGATAGTCCATGTCCAAGAGTCAATTTCCTCGGATGAGATGGTTTTTATTCGTTACTTATTTGACACGATGAGAGTGAGGAGTCACGTGCCGATTTGGGTTGATTTGGGAGGGGTCTGAGCCGGTCGGCCATGATGGTAAGACACGCTATCGGTTGCCAGGGGTCGACGCCTTCAGAACTTCACAGAGCCGCGACTAAACATCCCAGAGCTCTTTAATTTTTGCGCATTTATTATGTCGGTGGAACAGAGACGGATCTACGAATACGAGAAAGAAATGGAAGAAAGTAAAGCAATGCAAAAAGATAAGGCGAAAGAAAGGGGACCTTACAGGAACAAGCTCACACCCAGCGCTAAACAGCAGTATTTGGAGAAGCTATCAGGCATCCAAAATATCGACCCATATGAGCTCCCTGCAGCGGCACAGAGACCTGGACCATTTACCTCCATGCACACATGGACATTGTGAATTATCTTGTTTACGGTGTTAAGTCGCTTGCATTCACACTGTTAATGGCTTTAATCTAACCAGGACATTTACATCTTGCAATCACACATTTAACTACCCTAAAATCAAATTACACACAGCTTTAGTCGACATCAAAACATGTTGGAAACATTTGTGTACATTGAACATCTCGTTACAATCTAGTGTTTACGAAACAGTCGTAGTTACTTTGTCATTTTGGTCAAGAAGTGTTTGCTAAATGCAATGTAATTACAACACACTAAAACGCATGTGAATGAACTTACTTTGGCCAGTACAACGCTGTTTTCACCACCTGGAGGCTTGAGATGGACCCAGCCTCGTAACTTTCCAAAGACTTGTGGCTTTTAAAAACCCTGCATTGTGTAGTAACTTACACCAAAAACAAGATAATTCACAATGTCCATAATATGTGCATGGAAGTAAATGGTCCAGGTCTCTGTGCCATTCCGCTGCAGGGAGCTTGTATGGGTCGATATTTTGGATGCCTGAGAGCTTCTCCAAATACTGCTGTTTTGCGCTTGGTGTAACCGAAAAAAACCGTATTCCATTTATCCTATGTTTTCCATATGTATCGTGTGAGGTACTGGAGCAGTTTTTAACGCAGCAAAAACTTCCAGGCATGGTAAAACAGTGCGGAATTGCGAGAACCTCCTCTACTACCGAGTTAACAACACACGTAAACAATCATATTTTGCCGCCGGTGTCCTGCCAACATGGCGGAGACTGTGGTATCGAGGGGAGGGGCTCTGTACTGTGACGACAACTCCTCACTCTCACAATCGAGCTTTTATTTTGGCACTTCCGGCATGTTGAATTTGCATATTAGCTAAATATTTAGTTTCAACCGAAACATTCAGATTCAACATTTAGATTTAGATTTAACATTTAGATTTTACATTTAGATTTAGATTTAACATTTAGATTTAAATTTAGATTTAACATTTAGATTTATATTAAACATTTAGATTTTACATTTAGATTTAGCATTTAGATTTAACATTTAACATTTAGGTGTAACATTTAATATTTATATATTTAACTATTTAAAATATCTCTAAGTTGACAAATATAGTTGTAAATGTGCTAAAAAGTGACCGTCAAAAATTCATACCAGTTTTTTAAACATTGTTTGAAGCTAAATGTGACAAAATGTTGCTGTTATTTTTAGCGTGAGCCGCTTTACAAACGGCGCCCTATATAAATGTTCATATTTTCTGCCTATAGTGTACATACACTTTTACATAATCTGTATAGTATGTTCATAGTACACCTATTTGTATATTTAAAATCTGTAAATTATGTCCATAATACTGCCTTATCTGTATAGTTATTGTACATATTGTAGACATTGTATATTCTGTACTTAAAGCTTATTGCACTTCTGGTTAGATGCTAAATGCATTTCGTTGCCCTGTACCTTACATGTGCAATGACAATAAAGTTGAATCTAATCTAATCTAATCTAAAGTGGCCAGTGAGAGTATTTGGAGAATACATTATTGGGATTTATTGAATCACTGCTGCCCTCTGTTGAAAAAAAGAAAAAAAACTTTTATTCACAGAACTGATAGCAATTCGGAAGCAGGTTGAAAAACAAAAACAAATAAACAGACATTTAAAAAGATAAAATACTTAAAATCATCCACACATCAGTTCTCAGTAAAGTCAAACACTGCAGTCACACATTCGAGCCTTCCATTCTGAGATGCCACCATATACAACCCCCAAAGAAAAGCTCTTCATTTTGGAAGTCCGCCAACCAGCATGAGAACTCCCTCTTCTGAGCATGGGCCAGAGGATTGTAGAAGTCCCCAATGACTCGATGGGCAGTCCAACTAGATGGCACCGAGCCCAAGACCACCACAGTGACAAAGAAGGCCCCTCCTGCTACATCAACCCGAGCCTTTGCAAAACCATCTGGCAAGAAGTTAGAACACTTACCACCTGCAAAATTGCAAAAAAAAAAAAACTTCATACATCAGGACGCTAGAGAAGTGATGCCAGCTTTACTGCTCTCTACTGCCAAACTGTTGGCATTACAACTTGCACTGATTTTATTGTAATTCGAGGATAAGATTTTTAAATGTTGCAGAAATTATAAATATTTTTACCAAATTGTTAAACTTGTCACGCCAACAACAACGTCCATATGCTACATTCACTTGAAGACTCTGTTAATGACTGTCCATTAATAATTGCTGGTTAAGTTGAATCACTGGTTATAGCACGCTGTAATGATAATGCTAATAATGATTATTCATTATCTAGTTACGAATAAAAAAGATTTAATTACCAGTTTATTCTATAATTATTTTAGTTCACAAAATTACAAACAAATGAGATACTGTTCAACATGTTGGGTGCATTCAAACAAGATTTTTTATTTTTTATTAACAAGATTAAATTTACATGTATAAGACAAACATTATACATGGTATAAACAAACATTACACATGAAATACACAGTTTCACACTAGAGGGGCTGTATACACATACAAATTTATATAAATATTTTAGCGTTTACAAACTTTCACTGTTTTAATTGTTTTTTGTTTCATAGAAAATCGTATAGGATCAACAGAATGCTCCATTTCCTTCCTAAAATAAATAAAACAAGGTTTTTACAAGAAGACGGAGGTACGCCTTCATTACGGGCTGTTCATTACGAGACAGATAAATTAATATTAACATTCCTGACCAGCCAATAAAATGTTCAGGGTGACCCTGCGGTGGGACTTCCATTTGATTGAAGGTATCATCAGCCAATTAGTCTAGATGGAAATAGGGGTCCACGCACACCCCCCGGCTTTTTTTATGCCACCTGATTTTTTAAAATCCTTAAAGTGTCTATTTTCATAATCTGCCAGGTACCAAGCTGAAATAATGTCCCAAAGGGTTCTTTTTTAACCCTTTGCTGCACCCGACCGGAACCCGAAAAATCAAAAAATTATATAGAAAGTGGCATAACATTAGAAGTAAACAACATACAGAGACAAATTAACACATTTTCCCATACAATTCTGACCCCAGGAATTTAATGGAATGGTTATTTTTGACATTTGACAACATATTGACCTTATTTCTGGAAAAAAATGGCCAAAGATGTGTAGAGGATCAACTATTTTTTCGTTTTCTCAAGCGCATAGGGTGATTTTTTTTCCCACAACCTGTTATTTCTTTATCATTCAAGTGTCTATTTTAAGATTAAATTGGGTACCAAGCTGAAATAATGTCCAAAATGCTTTATTTTTAACCCTTTGCACCAAACCCGAAAAATCTAAATATGAAGTGGCATAAGTTTTGATGTAAACAACTCACAGAGACAAATGGACACATTTTTCAATACAATTCTGAACCCAGAAATTGTTATTTGTCATGTTTTATAACATCTTGACCATCTGTGGTCAAAAAGAGCAAAAAAAAAAAGTTCATTTGACAGCGTTTTTATTATACTTAGCAGCCTGAAATAGGGTTTATTTGAACCTTTTATTTCACCTATCCTGAACCTGAAGATATTTAAAATAGTTTTACTTTTGAAGTTAACAAAACAAAGCAAATTAACTTAAATAAAAAATTTAATTAAATAAATAAATAAAAAACTACAGAAAAATCCAAAAAGTTGACTGAGAAACTGCAAGCATTTGAATTTTGGGGCTTTGCAGTTGGCAGTTGGTGGTCGTCGGTTCTTACCTGCAGATCGCTATTCTCCAACTGCTCTCTCTTTTGGAAAAATTTCAGTAAGTATTTGAAACTATAATTAAGAAATACCTTTGTAGTCATAACTTAAAGTGATTTTTCAACAGTTTTACTATAATCACAGGCTTTCGGAAATCGAATCTGTATTTCTTGACTAGCAGTGTTGGTAGCTTAGTTGGGTGGGGGATATAAGATATGAGACTCTGTGAAGACGTCAGTTCACCATACCACATGAGGGATATTTGTGAACAGATTCCATTGAAATTAGAGGACTTGTCTTTGGATACAATTGGCTATCACCAATAATGCTATAAAAGCTTTACAAGGAAAATAGATCGTTTACAAGTGTCAAAGGCTTCTACATCTGGTGAATCATTATCATTGAAAAGGGACTCTCTGCGCCATGTCAAATCACGGTCAGTTCAATCTGAAGGAGCTCCAAGAAGGTGTTCCTTCTTGTTTCCCAATCAGTGCATTTTCTGTGACAAAGCAAACTCCAAGTTCAAGCGCAAGACTGAAGAGCTTACAAAGTTTCAGAGTTGGAAACACAAGGAACCAGCCTGGAAAGTTATTGAACCTAGGGCACAGGAATTAAAGAAAGAGGCTCTTTATCGCAAGGTGCAGGGCAAGGACCTTTTTGCAATGGAAGCTAAGTATCATCCATCATGCAGAAACAACTTCAACACAGAGTACCAAACCCATGAGCTTGGAAGGGAGAGAGTAGAAAAGGCAGCAGACAACACTGACAGCCTGCAGGCCCAGAAGATAGCAGCACATAACAAGTCATATTGTGTGGTAAAGGATTACATTCTTAGGAATGTGATTGAATGCAAATAGGTTGTCCAGCTAAGATCCATGTGCAACTTGTACATGAAGACATTGGAAAATCAAGTTTTTTCTAATCCTGAATACCGCAGTGAGAAATTGACAAGACGGTTACAGGGAGACAAAGACATCTCTCATGAACTCACATTCTCCAAGGTGCAACAACATGGGTGTATTAAGTTGAACCTCATATACAGCTCAGCATTACTGTAGATGAAGCAGTTGGATGTGCATACAAACGTGGAACAGCTGACCCCACCGGTACGACTCGTCTCCACTACAAATAGGAAAAAGAGGCTACAATTTGCATGAGCTCACCAAAATTGGACAGTTGAAGACAGTTGTTGCCTGGTCTGATGAGTCTCTGATGATTTCTGTTGAAACATTCAGATGGTAGAGTCAGAATTTGGCGTAAACAGAATGAGAACATGGATCCATCATGCCTTGTTACCACTGTGCAGGCTGGTGGTGGTGGTGTAATGGTGTTGGGGATGTTTTCTTGGTACACTTTAGGCCCCTTAGTGCCAATTGAGCATCGTTTAAATGCCACGGCCTACCTGAGCATTGTTTCTGATCATGTCCATCCCTTTATGACCACCATGTACCCATCCTCCGATGGCTACTTCCAGCAGGATAATGCACCATGTCACAAAGATTGAATCATTTCAAATTGGTTTCTTGAACATGACAATGAGTTCACTGTACTAAAATGGCCCTACAGTCACTAGATCTCAACCCAATAGAGCATCTTTGGGATGTGGTGGAACGGCAGCTTCGTGCCCTGGAAGTGCATCCCACAAATCTCCATCAACTGCAAGATGCTATCCTATCAATATGGGCCAACATCTCTAAAGAATGCTTTCAGCACCTTGTTGAATCAATGCCACGTATAATTAAGGCAGTTCTGAAGGCGAAAGGGGGTCAAACACAGTATTAATATGGTGTTCCTAATAACCCTTTAGGTGAGTGTATTTTCCCTGTAAAGCTTTTATAGCAGTATTGGTGATAGCCAATTGTATCCAAAGACAAGTCCTCTAATTTCAATGGAACCTGTTCACAAATATCCCTCATGTGGTATGGTGAACTGACGTCTTTACAGAGTCTCATATACTGTGTAGATATGATAGCTTCTTGCTTGCCCTCCCCACCTGCATGTGTTGAGTGTGGTAAAATTACCATACTCAGAAAGAGTTGAGACATGTAAAATACATGTTAGGGAACGAATCCTCTTTGGAGGCACTTCAGCTGTGTTACAATGTTTAATTTTCCCCTTCATAAGTATGTATGAAGTATTGAGCCTGGAAAAAAAAAAAACTTTAGCTAATAGCTACCAACACTGCTAGTCAAGAATACAGATTCGATTTCCGAAAGCCTGTGATTATAGTACAAACTGTTGAAAAATCACTTTAAGTTATGACTACAAAGGTATTTCTTAATTATAGTTTCAAATACTTACTGAAATTTTTCCATCTATGGTCAAAAGAGCAAAAAAAGTTCATTTGACAGCGTTTTTATTATCCTTAGCAGTCTGAAATAGGGTTTTTTTTTTTTTTTTTTTACTTCACCTATCCTGAACCTGAAGATATTTAAAATAGTTTTACTTTTGAAGTAAACAAAACAAAGCAAATTAACTTAAATTTAAATAAATAAATAAATCCAAAAAGGTCCAAAAAGTTGACTGAGAAACTGCAAGCATTTGAATTTTGGGGCTTTGCAGTTGGCAGTTGGTGGTCGTCGGTTCTTACCATAGACTGTATACCTGCAGATAGCCATCTCCAACTGCTCTCTCTTTGGGAAAAATTACAGGTTGTGGAAAAAAAAAAATCACCCTATGCACTTGAGAAAACGAAAAAAATAGTTGATACTCTACACATCTTTGGCCATTTTTTTCTATTTTTAGACACTTTAAGGATTTAAAAAAATCAGGTGGCATAAAAAAAGCCGGGGGGTGCGCGTGGACCCCTATTTATTCGATAGACTAAATCATAAAGCAGACACTTTTTGTTCAAGACACAACTGATAGGGTATTCTACCAATCAGTTACAGTGTGGAAAATGGTGTCCCTCAAGGGAGCATTATTAGTCCACTATTATTTTCAATAATGATTGATGATGTTTTTAAGGATATACAAAATTCAGTTGGAGCAGCATTATTTGCTGATGATGGAGCAATGTGGAAAAAAGGAAGAAATGTAGATTTTGTGGTGAATAAGATGCAGCAGGCAGTAAACAGAGTGCAAGAGTGGGCCCTTCAATGGGGATTTAGAATCTCAATAGATAAAACAAAGACGTTATTCTTCTCTAGGAAGAAAATAAGTATGAATGTGAAAATCAAATTATCTGGGATAGAATTAGAACGAGTGGAATTGTTTAAATCTTTTGTCAAACCAAATTCCCAAATATTTAAACAATTCCACTCGTTCTAATTCTATCCCAGATAATTTGATTTTCACATTCATACTTATTTTCTTCCTAGAGAAGAAATGGTCAATGCATATCCAGAAAATAATTGATAAATGCAAAAAAGTGTTGAATGTGATGAGATGTTTGCGTGGAGTAGATTGGGGAGCAAGTAGACCTGCTCTTAAAGCCATTTATACAGGGCTGATGAGATCGGTATTGGATTATGGGTGTATAGTGTATGGATCTGCTGCTAAATCATTGTTAAAGAAATTAGATATAATTCAGAACCAAGGGTTGAGGTTATGCTGCGGGGCAATTAAGACCACGTCAGTGGCAGCAATACAGGTAGAGATGGGGGAGATGCCTCTCCATCTGAGAAGAGATCAGCTATCTATTGTGTACTGAGCAAATTTGAGGGGTCATACTGGAAAACATATGAGTCAATCAGTTCTAGGGCAGTGTCAAGAGAGAGGAAATGACCTAATAAGAAGTTTTGGTTGGACAATAAGGCAGAAGGTAATATCAATGGGAATCAGTGATCTGGAAACAAGCCCTTCGGTAATATATCCAGTGGTACCTCCTTGGATATTGTCAGAAGTTCCAGTCGATTTAGGCTTATTGGAGGAAAACGAGGTTAATGGAATAGATCATTACAGGGCTCAAACAAGCAAATATAAAGAAGGAATTATATTGTATACTGATGCGTCTAAACGGACTGATAAGAAAATGGGAATTGCTTATGTTATCCCTCAATTAAACATTGAATTTGCTAAAAGAATTAATGATGATTTAGCTGTATATACAGCAGAAATGATAGCAATATGGATGGCAGTGATGTGGGTAGAGAGCAATAGACCTAAACAAGCTGTGATAGCTTCAGACTCTAGTTCAGCTTTGATAAGCCTAAAGCATCTTCACTCTGAGTCTAGACAGGACATAGTGTTTGAAATAATGCAATTAGCAAACAATTTGATTAAGTCTGGTATAAGTACTACATTTATATGGGTACCAGCTCATATAGGTGTAGGAGGTAATGAATTGGCTGACAAATGTGCGAAAAAAGCAGCAGAGAAGTCTGAAGTAGAGGTAAATATTAAATACAGTAAAGCTGAAATTAAAAGTATAATTAAAGCAAAAATTAATGGAAAATGGCAGTGTTTATGGGACAATGAAAAGTCTGGAAGACATTTGTATAGAATTCAAGGAAAAGGGGGAAAGAACAGAAACACATGTAGAAGTAAGCGTGAAGAAGATGTGGTATCTAGAATGAGGCTAGGTCATACAGGATTAAATAGAACATTATTTATAATGAAAAAACATGTAGATGGAATATGTGAATATTGCAATAGTCAAGAGACTACAGAGCATGTAATTATGTATTGTCCTAAATATCATCAAGCCAGACAAAGATTAATTTCACAACTTGGTGAGAATCAGATGACATTAAATTTGCATGATATATTGCAAAGAGGATCTGGTGAAATTTGTTTTTCTTTTTTGTTTACTTTTTTGAAGATTACTGGATTATTAAATAGAATTTAACGAAGTGTAGGTCGACCCTTGATCCACACTCCAGTCCAGATGGTGGCGGTAATGCACCGAAAGCTGGTTGCCAACCGCCATATTAAAAGAAGAAGAAGAAGGAGAAGATTCTACCAATCAGATAGTTCCGATGGGCGGTCCTTAGCTTCACGGTAGCGTCCATGGTCTCTGTTGTACGAGCTGGTCTAGACAAGCAGTATGGCGGAAGAAGAGAGTGAATTGGAGTTACACAGTTTTAAAAAAGAACTGGAGACTTTGTTGAAGACAAATGCAAGCGACGAACGGGGACTCCAGAGCAAGACGTACTGTGAACGATTCTGTGAGGTAATATGACATTATGATATTGCAGTTGTTGTTTTAAAAAAAGCAAACAGAGATGTGCTAACAGTGTTAGCAGCATGCCAGCAGATTCCCCTCCCCCAGTGTACAGCCACCGTGAGCCAAAATCACACTGTGTTTTACCTCAGAAACTAGTGGTGTCTTCAAAATACCATAGAGGTAGATCTCAACAGTCCAGAAGTAAATTTTAATCACGATTTGGCGAACTCGGGCTGTCATTTTCTTTCAGTTAGCTTCATTAGCCTGGCATGTGGCTAACGGTTAGCATTCCCAAGTTGCATTCCAAAACAAGCAGACTGCGATAGAGCAGCTTGTGCACACTTCTTCATATTTTATTTGCCAGCGAGTTTATGAAACAGAAAACGGTCCAAGCCAGTTTCATAAATCCTTATGCACGATAATAGGGTGTTAAATGATAGAATATCTCGATGCTGTCAGTGCTAGCAGTAATGTAATGACAGTCTTATTAACCAGTGTCTGCAAAGGTTGTTTTGTTCCCAACAGTTAACGTTACCAAGCAGTTTTTTATTTCTAATTAAGACGTTGCCAAGTTTATGAATCCATCCTTCTCGCTCTATAAATAAACTTTAAAAAAAAACAAATTATGGTGGTATATCGAAGTTTGATGTTTTCTATTCTGTATCAGTAAGTTAATGTACTGTCATTGAATGCTAGTGACTTCCATGACTGTAAACAAACATTACAAGTCGCTTGACAGTAATGTTTTCAGGCTTTAGGAGCACATGGTGATAGGAATATATTCTGTCAATCTTTTATTTTTCTATTAATACTCTCTTTTTGTTTTCTTTTAGTTGGTGGTGGAGCAAACCGGACAATGGCAGGTGCCTCTTCCCCAGCTCCAGGTGCTACAGAGTGCTCTGTGCTCTTTTGTCCATGGGGCTGCATCTTTCCCTCCAGAGTGTGAACATGTACGCTACACACTGAGAAGTCTGGCCCTGTGAGTATATACTTCTGATTATGCCATTAAATCTTACTCAAAAGTGCTATAAAACTTTAAGGAAGTAGAACACGCATTTAAGTCAGCAGACTATCGTAATGTTCTCTCCCTAATGTCATTATAAACCTATGTGACTTTATTATAATTATTATTGACATTTGATATTTTGAAGAATATTGGTTACCAAAATTAAAAAAGAAAGAAAAGAAATCACTTAGACATTTCTCAAAATATCTTTTTTGTTCCACAGAAGAAATTAAGTCAGAGGTTTAGAATAGGGATGTGGGCGATGACAAATTACTTGAACATTTAAACCGAGGTTTTGTAAGTGACTTGAAATATCTTAATGTATCATACAGTCAAATTTCATACTGAATGCTGATGAAATATAGGTTACATGCATGCAGTGTAATGCCCTACTTTATAATCAATGTAAATTAAACTTAAGCATTCATTTAATCAATGTCAGCTAATTTAGACATGTTTATTAAAATAAACTGAATCTCGGTCAAACTGGTATTGTCCCTCATATCCAGTAGTATCACAATAAGCAAGGTTAATTGTTATATGCCAGTACACAAAACTGTTTTAATTGATTTGTGCTACATATATATACACTTTTCAAAATAACATATTAAGAAATATATTAACGTAATTTGAAATAATTTAGGATGATATGACGGTCAGTAAATGATGACAGAATTTATTATTATTTATTTTTATTTATTTAATTTTTTGGCTGAACTCTTCCTTTATGTATTTGTTACTCTGGATGTCTGTCATTTTAATTGTCAATTCATGGGTAAATGGTGTGTGTTGAAATTGCTGAGGTTTATACAAGCCCTAAACATGTAACCGACCTATCACAAAGAGTATTTAGCTGGGATGTTAAGCATGAGAATATATCATAATACAACAGAGCAGTTGCTGATAGTGGATTAGACAGCAAATGCAGTGTAAGTTCCAGAAAACATCTTTGCCCACCTCCTAATATAAAACGAATCCTGTCTGAATAGGACCTAAATCCAGTGGAAGTTATAAAAGTGGCAAAAAAAAAGGCTTACAGTATCATTTGTTGGAGCAACAGGTTGTTAAATAAAATAATTACAGATCACTTTTTTATTTTTTTTTATTTGCAGAAGTATATTCGAACTGCTGTTGTTCTTTGGAAAAGATGAATTCATTGAACATCCTTTGAAAAACATTGTAGACTCATTTCAGGTAACTGCATTACCTCAGTCCTGTTATTCTTGGGTGAAGCATCTTGTTGAATTCTGCTTACTGGACTTTCAGCGCTTATTGTGTTGAGTCACTCATATGTTACCATGTAAATAGTTTGATGTTTTAAAACTGTTTTCCTGCTCTATTCTAGGATTGCTATGCGAGTCTGGTAAGACACCAGAATGTTTACCTTCTGCGGGTTAGACAAATTATCAAAGATGGAGGTCCTTGGGCAAACCCTGTTCTTGAGGCCATTCTCAAGGATTCAGAGCTACCACAAGAAGATGGTCAGTCAATCATGCTTTTGTTTAAAAATATGTAATCTGTACCTGGCATTTCATAAACTGTTAATGGAGTTGATTATTACATGAGTCTTATTTATTGTTTTTGTTCTCAGTGGACAAATATCTGAGCTCAGAAGTATCCATTTTCTTTGAGCTACGTGTGCGTTATCTGGTGGCATGTGAGAGGCTTCCGGAGGCATTGGCACTGACCAGAAGATGTATCAGGCACTCTGTTGTAGGAAGACATCTCTATTTCAAGCAAGCCTACCTCATCTGCCTTTGGAGAGCTTCTCTTCATGACCGCTTGTACAAGGGGGTGAGTGAGAAATTATTTAATTGATAGTTTCACCACAGTTGGTGTGAAATGGTCTTTGATGTATCTGGATTGTACATAGTCAGTTTTTTTGGCTCTGAAAAAAAGATTTCATACTTTTATAAAAAGTCAAACTTCTCCATTCTCACTTGTGCTTTTCTGGTAAAGCACTGAGTACATTTTCTGAGTAAAGTTGTTGTGTAAAGTCCTGTGTGTCTTTTCAAGGGACTCCTAAATTGGTAGTTTCTTAACTTGACTGCTTACGATGATATGCTCTGTGCTTTTTTTTTACTCACAGAAAGATGCACGTATGACACCATGACGTATGCGTATTTTGGGTGAACTATTCCTTTAATACTATTTTTATTTTGTTATGTTAACATAACATCTCAGTAAAAACCACTATAAAGGAAGATGAAAAACATGAAACTGAAAACATAAATATATATAATTACGACAGAAGTACATGGCGCATAGATCTTTGAAGTCACAAAGAGTACAGCCATTGATTTTGGTGTCCATATCAAGTGTTTTTTTCCATTGAGATTAAGTAAAATGAATAGTTGTATATTATCTATAATTCAACCTTTTTTTTTCTTCATCTGGCTCATTTACAGTATCTGGACAGTGTAACACCCAACATGCACTGCAAACAAGTGGTGCAGAAGACTAGAATGACTTATGTATAGTTAGCAAAGCAAAGACGGTGTAAATATTTTAACGATCTAAGTGCAAGGTCTAAAGCGCACGGCACAAGTGAACTTAGGGTGTTTCCGAAAAATCGGAAAAACTATCAGTGTGCCCGGTGTATGGTCCGCAAGGGTTGTACCTATTCTCTTAATGAGTCATGAGTGTATTTGGGCGTAATGTGCACCTAATGTGCAGATCTGGCTTCATTGATTTATAATGGCAATATTCTTGAGAGTCTAGAACTCTGCACATAAACAGTTAGTGAACTGAGCTAGGCTGAAACAGTTAGGTGTATGATAAATAATTTATTTAAAATTTCATACATTTTATTTAAATTTAAAAGTTTAGTTTTTCATACTGCAAAGAGGGCCAATGTGTTGGCCAGTTAAACTGGCAAGGCAAATCCTTTTTTTAATTTTGAAAATCAATATAAAGAAAAGTTCATACAATTTGTCACATGCAAAATAAATATTTTACTATAAATGAATGCAGTATCAGGGCTGTAACGGTGGCAGTTTTAGTACCACTGTGGTGGTAAAGGCACAAACCACAGCAGTTAGCGGTTGGTGTACAAATTACACTTTTGATGTGATTCAGGCTTTAAAAGTGCATTAAAATACAAAGTCCTTGAACATGGAAAGCAGAAATTTAGTGTCTAGAAATTTAGAGGGCTTTGGGACATCTCTCATATCTTTATATATATATATATACCCTGATATATATATATATATATATATATATATATATATATACCCTGATATATATATATATATATATATATATATATATATATATATACCCTGATATATATATATACCCTGATATCAGGGTATATATACATATACATATACATATACATACATACATACACACACACACACACACACACACACACACACACACACACACACACACACACACACACACATACACACATACACACACACATACACACACACACATACACACATACACACACACATATACACATACATATACATATACATATACATATATATATATATATATATATATATATATATATATATATATATATATACATACATACATACATACATATACGAAACCATGAATTACCAGCGGGTGTGAAATACTCTGTAATAGGGAGCCCAGCACATGATATGTCAAAGAAGTAGATATTAATTATTTGTTCCCACAACTTGTTCATTTATGCCTACAGTTTTTTAATTTCCCCAACTCAAACATCACAATCAGCTCTTCCGGGTCTTTAAAAATGAAGGCATGTCTCAACAGGTAAAACTAAGCTACTTTCAATAAAACGTTCCAACATATTAGGAATACTTTTAATGAAGTTTAGTTTACCTGTCGAGTAGAAACTCTGCAAGTAGGTCGAAACGATTGAGACCCAAACATTCTATCAAAACTTGTAATGGACCCAAGTGTTACCACATTGTTCGTCTCTGTTTATTTTGGCAAAGTAAATTAGTACAACTTGGCCACAATTTAATTAAACTGGAGGAACGAATTAAGTTCTGCAAAATAATTTTTAATTCAGTGGAACTGCAGTGGGGCGGTTGTCATGCAAATTATACTACTGTAACTGTACAATATCACATTGTGTTGACTTAAGCTTTAGTGGTCTGTTCTTGTGTAGAATGGTAGTGTGGTGTTTGTATATAAACATAAACATCTGAAAATTATATTAAAAATGCCAAAATATGTGTTTTTTTTTTAATTTTTAAATTTTCTTTTTTTTTCTTTTTTTTTTTTTAATATATTGGAATATAATGAACAATGTCATAGATCACACTATTGTTTTTTTTTCTAAAGATGGCAGACATCAATGGGAAGGACGCTGTAGAGATACTCTGCATGATGGAGAATGAGGAGAAAGATGAGACTGTTTTGATGCTGAGTAAAGGCTTCCTATCTCAGAAGCTCCAGATTGAAGATATGTGCTACCTTTGGTGGGTCTCTCGAGCTTTATGAACATTTACAAGGGGAATTGTGTTCAGTGTATTTCCCCTATTTCTAACATTCAGTATTTTTACACAGTCATTGTAACAACCTGACCAGAAGAATTGAAGGTTTAGATGATCACATTCTTATTTCTTGCTGTATTTTTATTTTTTATTCCCTTTAAGGGATTTGGTCTTCATATGGAGCAGACTCTACCTGCGTTTAAACCGCTCTAAGCAGGGATTCCTAGAGGAATGCAACTTAATGATTCTGTCAGCAACCAACACAAAAGCGATTTTCCCATTTATGAAGGTGATTTTGGCAGAGGTAATATATTTTGTCATCAGTTTACTAGTTGAATTAAACAAAAAATTGTTTAAACATGTGAAAGTGTTTATGAAATGTTAATTTCAGTCTTGTCTTTTGTTGAAATGATAAAATTTCCGGTTTTATTTTTCAGCTTGGAAAAGATGGCCTGGGGTTTTGTGTGGAGCTTTGTGCACGGGCATTGCAGACTGACCTTAAGAATGATCCAGTCACCAAGTCTCTTATCTACAAGACCATTGCATACTTACTCCCTAATGACCTCGAGGTCTGTAGAGCCTGTGCACTGCTAGTTTTCTTCCTAGAAAGAACTGTTGAGTCATACAAGAACGTGTTCCTCCTATATACTCACCCTGATCAGGAATACCATTCAGACACCAGTCTTGTTTGTAACAGTGTACGCTTTGAGGCTCTCCAGATCCTGAAAAAAGACCTGTACTTTGACCCTGAGTTCTGGAGCCTTCTCAACATTGAAACAAACTGTCTGAAGCTGATGAGCGATAAGGTTGGTAAAGCAACTTTATGTGAAATCATGCAAAGGGACAAGTGGATGCCAAGCTACTGTGTGAAAGGATATTGTCAGTGTTATGCAGACAATGCATATGAGTCTATCACTAAAGCAGAGAAACATACCAATAAAAAAAAACAGGAAGTGGAGTCAGTGAAAACGTGGGTCAATTCTGGCTTAGGGGAAGCATCCTCCAAGCTGCCAGGCAAAAGGCGGGGGAGGAAGCCAGGGACACAGCTTGTAAAAGATTCACAGGCCAGTCCAGTTCGGCGTTCATTTAGGCAGTTGGACTTGGCAAAGAATCATGCCAGGCAACTAAATAGTAGACGCCAGAGACTCCTTTCCCAGCAGACAGAGCTGAACACTCTGAAGCACAAGGGAAGGAAACCACAATGGCTTTTGGACCAGTTAGCTGCCCGAGCAGAGAACAGTGTACCTCAACAAGACAAGAAACCAAGAAGGAAACCAAAGCAGTCAGATCTTTTAAAGGATATTTCAGTTGAGGAGCCATTAGATGAAATTACAATGAAATTTTCCTACCCTGATAATGAAGTTGATCTCTCTTCTGATGTCCAGGCCTCACTGTTTTCCACAGAGATCCCTCATATGACTGAAAACAGTACTGACAAAACTGCATCTCAAGAGAATTTGAAATGGCCTGACCATGCTACGTCTCTTATCAAGTTGCTATCAGAGTCTATTCCATGTAGGAAAAAAGACTTCAGGGTGAGAGAGGAGATTGTTTTCCAGGAGCAAGGCCTTTCTTTGGTTCATAAATTCCACACATATTCAAGGACAGTTGAATTAGAAGGAATGTCATTCGACAGTTTACCCAAAGATGAAGTTAAGGTGGACTATAATGAATCCAAACAAGAAAGAGAGTCTGCTGAGCAACAGTGTGAACCAGCAGAGACCCCTGGAAATGCTTCACAGATTAAAAATGCTGTAGAAATCAAGGCTACTCCAATCCCAGTTATAAATGAGGAAGTATCCACTCCTGTTGAAGCCATTCTAGAGTCAGTTAAAGAATTCATTCAACATCCAATGAATGAGTTGTCAAGTCCCCAAGATGCAAACACCAAATATCCAGACTATGGTCCTTACAGTCCTATAAGTCCTCCAGAAAGTACAAATGTTGATCTTCCAACGGAAGTGAAAAATCTTACCACAGCTGAAGCCATTCCTATACCTAATAGTACAGAAGAAAATGTGAATGGTCTTCATGAGGATGCTCCTCCAGTTCTCACTGAAGTGACGATGCTCCCTGATGATACAGGGCCTACTTTGAGTGAAAGTGAGATTGCCACTTCTAAAATTGTGCATGAGAGTACGGAGGTGCCATTGCTGTCACCAAGACCTGATGTGACATCACTGGAAATGCACACAGCTGTTGATGGTCTAGTCCCTGACCTTATGCCCCCAAGTGATGCAGGTTGCCAGGTGTCATTTAACTGCAGCCTTTGCAATAAACAAACCAAATTCCAATACATTCTACGGCATGCAATGTGGCATCATCGGATTGACAGAAAGTGCATGTTCTGTCACAAACGCTACACTCATGGGCGCAGCCCGTCAGTCCATTTTAAAGTGCACATACAGGAGCTGAAAAAGTCTAATGGGCTTTTTAATGAAAATATTTGTGAGAATGCCATTGAGACCACTTTGCGATGTGCCCAGACAAGACTGCTTAAACGTGTGAATCCTGCTGTGAAGCATAGATTTAGAAACCTCAAAATGAGGTTAAACTGTACTTTGAACATCAAAAATGTTCACAGGGAAGGGCAAAGTTCAGAGCCTAGAGAGAGATTGCGGGCAAGGTTAGTTAAGGATTCAGATCCCCCAAGTACATCAGAAGAACAAAAGAAGAAAGTTTGCAAGATGAAAAGAAAACATATAAGGAGTGTTTTAGCAAAAAGATCTCAGTCCATAGATGAGAACAAAACGTTTTTCAGAATAGGACTAGCAAGGAAGAGAGCAAAGACTATGCAAACACTAACGCCAGATAACAACAATTCAGATACCAAAAGCACCTTGGCTCATAAGGTAAATGGAATGACCAGAAAGAGAAGAAAAGTGAAGATTGAGCCTGAGACAAATACCCTTGATGAAAAGGTTCACACATCATCACCACAGGACAGCAAAGTGAAAATCGAGAGTGTAGAAAGTCAGAAAGACAATGTCAAGACTGAACCTGAGAATACAGAAGCAACAAAAGACAAGAGCAAATCAAAAAAGAAAAGAAAAGATGAAATGCTGGACTCTGGGCTGAAAAAGAAGAAGATTACTTCTGGAGATCAAAAAGAGGATGGAGAAGATGTAAAGAGGAGGAAGATCACAAATAGCCTGGATGGCAGTTTTGAGAATCAGGAACCCAAAGACAATAATGCTGAATTTAAGGAAATAAATCCAATGGGGCATAAAAATGGGCCAAAACCCAAAAAGCCATCCACACCATTCCAGGGAAAAAGAACTGGAGCATCTACACATGTCAGATGCCCTGTGGAGATATGTACGTTTAGTGCAAAATCTATCCTTGTCCTATCACATGTGCTGTCTCACCACCATGGTGACAAGAAGGCGCTTTTGTTCTTTTTCAACTTTGGAAAGGAGAAATGTCTTTTCTGTTGCAGAAAATTATATAACCCTCAGCATTTTTTTGACCATGTAATATGCCACAGAGGTGAGCTGAAGTTCCCATGCTACCATTACGGCTGCAAGGAGAGGTACCAAACACGTATGGAGCTTAGTGAACACATGCTAGGCCATCATCCGTTGAGAGCATTGTGCTGCTTTCCTGGATGCTCTATGCAAGTTGACAGCAGTATGCTCCTGTATAGGCATGAGAAAACTCATTATCGACTCAATACAAATTTGGAAAAAAAATCATTCCCCAAAGAATCTGAACCAACAGGACATGGAGTCCCTCAAAGCCTGGAAGATGGTATGGAAGCACCAGAAAATTCTTCACTTAGTCAACAAATTGTAGGTACAGCGAATTTGAAGGACCCTGGAAATCAAGATGATGATGGAAAACCTTTGGTCCTCAATAAAGGTTCTGTAAACTACAGTAGCAAGAACCATAGTCTTGTTAATGGGCATAGTGAAGTTGTTCCTCCCAAACCTTCAGATCCAGTCACTAAAGAGCAGGAACCATCGGTTTTAGGAAAACCTGTAACTAAACAATTTTTTCGACCTCTTCCCTCAGCCTATCTGGATGAGTCTTACATTAGCATGCCAAAACGTTGGAAGGAACCCCAGGTGGGCTCAAAGTTATTAGGCTCTGTGTCAAAGCCAGAAAAACTGTCAACCAGGCAGCGTTGCTCTCAATGTTTTCAGTCTTTCAACAGTGAGGAAGAGCTACATGCACACAAAGAGAAATGCACATCCCTCTTTGGTTTTGATTCGGATGATGAAAGTAAGTACCTTTTTTATCGTGAATCCTATTTTTGTCTTATTTAATTTTTTTGTTGTTGTTAAATACTTTTGTTTTCAACAGGTGCCTCCTGAATTTGGAGAAGCAAGCATCTACTGAGAAAATCGCTAAATGCTGCTGTAGGCAATCAGCATTATTATATGTGTGCTTAACATCTTTGTCAGTGTCACAGAACTATATAAAGTACTTCATGGGAAATGAAATTTTCCTCGAAGTCTTGTATAACCGATCTGCTGCTTTATTTCGGAGCGAAGGTCTGTTATCTCTTCATATTAAAAAATCTGATTGACACTTTTTTGTTTTCCAAAAGTCTTTTGAGACTTGTTTTTTAATTGACTGTCATCTTTGCTAGAAAATTTATAATTTTGTCTCTATAAAATGTACAACAGATGCATTTTCAATCTGTCATCACTTCGTGTCACAGAGCTTAGCCTGTTCTCTAATTTTTTTGCTTGTCTTTTCAATTCCTGGATTTGAGAGGCCACCAAAGACCATGACACTAAAAGAGGAGTCGTTCTGTCTGACCTGGGTAAATACCACCTTCTCTGGAAGTATGGTGGTTAGTTGACTCAAAAATGAAAATGTGTTTTACACACCCTCAAAGCATCCTAGGTGTATGATTTTCTTCTTTCAGACGAATCCAATCAGAGTTATATAAAAAATTGTCCTGGTCTCTCCAAGCCTTTCAGTGGGGCTAAGTGGGTGTTGGTTGTCAACAGTTCAGAAGACATGAAATAAAGTGCACGCATCTGTAATTAAAAAGTCCCTCACATGGATCCGGGGGGTCCTCCTGAAGGAAATCCATGCATTTTTGTAAGATAAATATCCTTATTTCAGACGTAATGGACACTTTTTTTTGTTTTTTCTCAATTCCGCTGACTGTGGTACGCGGAAGTCATGCAGGTGGATGATGTAGGATGTATGTGTTGGGCATGCACCTCTGAGATATGCATGAGCGTTGGAAACAAAGTTTCCTTTACTTTAGCAAAGGTCTCCTCTTGGCTTACATTAAAATCCTCCAACATTTTTCTTGACAAATCCTTGTTTTGTGCTTCTGTTTTGTGATCGGCATTTTGTTTTGCCACCGCATTCGTCACTAATCACTTAACCCCGACGTCCTACTTCATCCACATGGACGGCTTCCACATACGACAGTCGGCAGATGTAAAAAAAAAAAAGCGTTTATTAAATTTTAAATATGGATATTTATTTTTCAAAAATGTATGTTTGCTAAAGAAGGCCTTTATTCACCCCCCGGAGCCTTGTCAGGGACATTTTATTATGGATGTGCGCACTTTATTTCCCGTCTTCTGAACTGCTGACAACCAATGCCCGTTTACCTAATTGAAAGGCTTAGAGGGGATAGGGCAATTTTTAGTATAACTCTGATTGGAATGCCTTAAAGAAAAAGGTCCCATACACCAAGGATGCTTTGAGGGTGAGTAAAACGCAGGCTAATATTCCTTTTTGGGTGAATTAACCCTTCAACTTGGCTGTTTTGTGACAATGGGTCAGGTGTTTACCAGTGTTGCATAGTGCTTTATGAGCAGAAGTACTGGATGAAAACTCTTAGGCCACTTCAAGTATTGCAAGCACATTCTAAATATGTTATTTTATTATTTTATGACTTGATATGTGAACCTTTGTAAATTGATACTTATAGCATATTTTGAAAATGTCATTAACTTGCTTTTAAGTCAGTGGACACTTGGGAAAAGTTAAAGACATCATGTCTTTAAATGAAGGACTTTGAATTTGGTTGAGAAATCCTTAAGAACTGTCAGCCTTTAACTGCTGCTGCTGGAAAGGCCAGTCTTTAAGACTACATATTCTCCTATTAATGGAAGAGTGTGTGTATGTGCCACAACGCCTCATTGAACATTGTCATAACATATATTTTAAATGACTTCTCTTTAAACCTACGAAAATTGTAAGGGGAGGACTAATTTGTGTCTCAAACAGAGGCATGTTTAAAGCGGTTCAATTGATGAACATTAACAGTCTTATTTATTATTATTCTTTTTTTGTATCTTCTGTAAATGTTTGAAGAGTTTAAATAGTGTATGATTGGGTGACTGGGTTTATATATCAAGAGCTTTTTTGTCCTGATTAATAAACAAATTTGAAGGGGAGTTGAGTTGACTGGTTTAATGAAACGGTCAGGATTCGTTGTGTTGTATATCATGTACACAGCGTCATGTTTTTGTTTATTTACAGTTTGTCGTGTGGTGTACATTAACTACAGTTTATTGCGTCTCCGTCCACTGGAGGCGCTGTTCACGCTTAGGTTAAGTTAATCAAAGCCAAGTCAACGTTTTCTGTTCTTATTTTTTTCGAGACATCTTGATTGACACAGACATTTTGTAAAAGAAACTATACGCTGTATGATTAAACACACTGGATGCTTAAAATAATTATTTTTATACTTATTTTCCCCTTAGTATACATTATATCATACAATTAGTAATCACCTGGCAACCCCGACCCTCGACGTAATCGCGGCTGCAGTCATAGCAGCCAGATCAGAGAATGTCTGGCCAGATTCAGCTTGATAAACAAAGCGGACAACTAGCGAGCTAACAGTTATCCCAATACAATTTCAGCGAATAACTGTCTAAAATTGAGAATAAATCATTTCCGAGGACGGGTTTAAAACGGTATACATTGTTATTATCTAATTAGATTTTCTTTCTAATGACATAAGCCATTTCATAGTTTCATGGATAACTTTGCTAACCAGCATTAGCTAACTGGTTAGCCTTTCAGTAATGCTGCATTGATTAGGGTTGCGAGCAAAATGAAACTAAACTGTATGGTCAGTATTGTAAACGACAGTCTGCTAATTAGACGATGCATATTAGTTGACAATTTGTAGATTATTTTGCCCTTATTCTCTACTAGAAAACATAAATGTCTGTACACAAATCTTTACGAATCACTCGGATAGGCAGATAAAAGCCTGTCAGCAGATAACGGGTTGACTGAAAACAAAGAAAATAAAATCAGTCAGGAATTCCAGCAATCAGTAATGAAATAATAAATCCCAGTTCAAGCAATTGGGGTGAAATGTTCAATCTGATGGCGAACTGCTGTATTTGGTTGAAACGATGGAGAGAACCTGCAAGGTAAGTTAAGCGTCTACAACTTTCCTCTCATGTCATAGAGACTGTGAGGTATTAAGTAACTTGTTTCCGAGCAGAACTGTCAGTGATTTTTTATATTGTACAATTTCATATCTATATTTGAACAGTGGTCCCAATGAGCCACGCTTAAAATTGTCATCGGTAATAAGTTTTGACCTTTACCTGTGCGACTGTCCTCTTTGTATTTTATGTTATTGTGTTTTATTTATGACAAGAAAAATTCAACTTGGCTGATGAAAGTGATGATACATGAAGTACCTCTACTTCAAGTCAGTGGAATAACATGGTTTGGAAAATTTTGTAGGTGAAATATTGCTTTAAAAAGACAGCACAAGCAAAACATAATGCTAAGTGTAAAAATACATATGAAAATTCAAGGTTCTGCTCACTTTCTGGTGAAAGTTGATGAACCTTGACATTAAATGGATCAACACATCCCTTAAAAATTTAATTTCTAAGAAAGGACAATTAATTTGTTTGCATAATGCCACATGGTTTAATCATTTTTTATCTGATGCGGCAACATTTTGCACATATCCATGATTCATGTATCCATAGTTGCTCTTGTAAACAGTAAACATAAAATAGGACTGTTAACTTTCAGTAAAATTCTTAGTGAAGATTGTAAGTTTGTGTGTGTATGTGCGTAACAATGATTAGGACAGACTTTGAAGATATTTTGCTGCAGTTTTATTTATACTTGTATTGGGATTTACTAGTGTTACTGTATTTATTAAAGGGGTCATGTCATATGATGCTGCCAAAAATAATATTTTGTGTATTTGGTGTAATGAAATGTTTATGCGATTTAAGGTTCAAAGAAGTTATTTTAAACATACTGTACATTATTGTTTCTTCTCTATGCCCTGCCTTTCTGAAACGCTTAATTTTTTTTAAAAAGCTAATTGGTCTGAAAAGCATGGTGCATGCTGATTGGCCAGCTATCCAGTGTGTTGTGATTTGCCGAATACCTTAAGCGTGTGACAGAAATGTTACACCCCTTACCATACTGTTATACGGTCATAACACTGGCGCGACAAGACAAAAAAAAAAATAAAACCCATTATAAATGAGGCATTTGTTGCATTTAGTGGGGACATATTTGCTGTTTATAATGACTTACAATGTCTTTTTACGCGTTGCATTGCATTGTCATCGGAGAAACGACAAACAACAAGTGCTACTCTACACTGCTCAAAACTTGTGTTTGAATTATCAGTGGAAAATCCTTTACATATGTAAACATACTTACATACTTTGAGTCAGAACAGCCGGCATTGTAGTCTACTCCCAGGATCAGGAAACAGTCCTCCGCAAAATGTGCTGCACACATCTGAATATTTGGATTGAACTGTTTTGGAACAGTGTTGTCTTTTGGAAGGCCAAACAATGTATTTTCACTTTCACAACGAAACACAGCGTCTCCACAAAATGGCACCAGCAACAATACTACAGCAAGAATCAAAGTTACACCTTCTTCTTTGTGTGAACATTTAGGCAGCTTTATGCAAATCTTCCCACATTGTGACATAGACATGTGGGGGCGTGTTTAAATAAGGCGTTTTAGGAGGGCGTGGACTTCTTAACTTAGGAGTCTTAACTTTCATAAAGAATATCTCTTTGGGTTTGAGACTTTAGTCTTTGCGACTTGAGGGATCTTATCTATTCACAAACAGCTTGTAACACTCCAAAGAGAAAGGACAACTTGAAATTGCATCATATGACCCCTTTAATATTTTAAATTAGCTTATATTTTTACATTTTCAGTATTCAAATTACAAACTTTTGGCATTTTTAATAGTTTTAAAAATGAGTTGAGTTATTTAGTACATTTTCCACACAGTAGGTTCATCTTTTATCATGAGGTTGCATTAGATCTTTATTCATTTGTAAATTTAGTGTTCCCTCTTTCTGTGTTCTCTGCGTTGATTTGCGTCTCTACCTGCACCTCTCACTGTACATGCTTGAACATGACTCAAAATTAGACAAAGGTTTAAATCCAAGTGTTAAATATCTGATTACTCACATCACCTGCTGTGCCTGAAACAAGATGTTTGATAAGCCTAAATCTGGGTCAGTTGGTTGATCATACCGAAGAATTGGTCTGTCTAAAGTGTAGAAGTCAGACTGGGCCCAGAGGTGACAACTGAGTCTCTTAAGTTATTGTCTTAATTTCATTATGAATGTAGCGTGTCCTCTAGCACCCTGTCACTGATCTTGTTGGGTAAGTCTAAATCCCCAGCTAATCCCTCAGATACAGAGCTGACCAGAGGCCAGGAAAGACAAAAGTGTGTGTGGATCAACAAAAACAACCGGAGTCAAAGGAAAGTTAGCTGTCATCTTGATCTATTCCCAGATGAAGTCTTGATGAAGACCTCCTGGTTGCAGAAAACTGTCACCTGAATAGTGCGCTTGATGTCCCTGCGGCGCAAGTGCCGCAGTTAAGTAACTGTTTGTTTGTGTGTGTGTGTGTGTCAGTTTGGTAGCTGTATGGACTTTAAGTTTGTGTTTTCTTATGTGAATTGGTGGTGGCTGCAGGGTTTGTTTACGCTGCCTGGCCTTTGTCTTCATCTGGCATTTCTTTAGAATTAAGCATAGGTTGTTGATGGTAAGCAGAAAGCCCATGTCAATTCAAGATATTTGTGTTACTCTATAGATGTCTCTTAAGCCTCCACTGGAAGCTGTGTAGTTTAAATAGCTGTGACTCCTTGCTGAATATTTTTGACGTCATTGGTGTAGGACACATTATTTACTTGTCTTTTTGTGCATGGTATTCTGAATCATCCTCTTTATCCCTGTGTGTGTGCTTTTGCCAGTCATGAGATGATACATTACCATACGGCTTTGGTTGTCTTAGCTGACAGCTGTTCATAATTTAATATCAAGTTTTATTAAAAATGTCAAAAAGTTTGAAGCTGTCTGCATGAGCTCATTAAAGGCACAATATGTACGATTTTTTAAATAAAATATCCAAAGACCACTTAGACAGTGTTATATATTGCATGCAGTTGTGCATTTATCCCAAAAATTCCCAAGGATTTGTAAAGAGAATTTCCAGAGAATCCAGAGAATTCAAATAATGTTTTAAATAATGGCACGTCCCGGTTCATTGTTGCCTATCTATGATGCAATATCTGCGCTATCAGTTTTTGCTTTTAGAAACTATGGCAACACACCTGGTCAAAAATGCTGCTGTACAGTTAAATTAAATCCATTATGGCTTGCGCAAATAAAATAAAAATGAAAACGAAATGAAAACTGCTAATTAAATTTAGATCTGTTCAATGTTGTACCATTATTCTTTTTATGTGTTTTTTTTACAGTGTTGTGCATTATAACCAATCAAATTATTCTGTTGAGTTTAGTAATCCAGTGGCCAGTCAGAGGTGTTCAGATGAGTCATCGCTGAAACAATAGAGTTTTGTTGATCAGTGCGCGCTCGCTGACTAAAATGTGCTCTCTCGCGAATTCTGTCATCATAAACAAGTGCATATAAATGATGTTATTATGAGATTCATTCATCAAACAGTGCATAAAGTAAAAAAAAAAAAAAGCAAATCAGGGTAATACATTTGGCCTTTAGTTATTTGGCCTAAACCTAAACAAGGAAAAATATATATTCTAAGTGGTACAACTCCACAAAAACACTGAAACTTCTGTAAAAAATCTATGAAAGAAAAAAAAATACAATAAAGGTATAAAGAAAAAATTTAATTACTTTTTACTTGGTGGTTAAAACATGTTATTACTTTAAACCTTCACATTTAAATAAACTTTTCTTGAAAATCTTAAAGGTTTAAAAAAAAAAAAAAATTCTACATGAATACACATATCTTTGAACTATGAACACAGTTGTTTTAAACTTTTTTTTTTTCTTTAATAAATAATATCTCATAAGGGCTAGCTTGACCTTAATGAGGTATTTGGTGGACAAACATAATGAAATGAAGGTAAATCTTTGCTCCTGCAGGAAGGTGACATTAGTAATGGTTGGACTGGACAATGCAGGAAAAACAGCTACTGTCAGAGGAATCCAGGGAGGTACATCTTCATCTTAGTATTTTGTTATGTTGTGTTTTCAAGGTCCAGGGTAATTCTCACAATGTGGATATGTCTGTCTTAGAAAGTCCTTTAGATGTAGCACCTACAGTGGGCTTCTCAAAGGTGGACCTGAAGCAGGGCAAGTTTGAGGTCACAATCTTCGACCTGGGTGGCGGGAAGCGTATCCGCGGCATTTGGAAAAACTACTACTCTGAGTCTTACGGAGTGGTGTTTGTTGTGGACTCCAGTGATGTTCAAAGGATCCAGGAGACCAGAGACACAATGGCTGAGGTTCTCCAGCATCCTCGTATTGCAGGCAAACCTGTATTAGTGTAAGTTTTCAAAACATGACATGTTCTTGCTGTTGAACGTGACTTAATGTTTGTCTAAAACTTAACACTACACTACCATTTAAAAGTTTGAGATCAGTGAACAATTTTGTAACAAGTAATATTATGAAATATTATTACAATTTTACATAGGTTTTCTATTTTACTATACTTTGAAATAAAATTTATTCCTGTGCTGGCAAAGATGTTTTTTTAATTTGAAATTACTACAATCTTCAGTGCCACATGATCCAAAACAAATGCAGCCTTGATGAGCGTAAGATACTTCTTTAAAAAAGAATAAAAATCATACTCATCCCACGCTTTTAAATGGTAGTGTATGTCTACAGATCATCAAACATGGGAGATAAGACATAAAACATAAAGCATAAAGGCAGTAGATAAAATGAATATGCCCTACGTTTTCAGTTTTGTGATGACATTGATGTTTCAGAACTTTGAAAACAGAACTATGTATAAACCATTTACAAACCCGATTCCAAAAAAGTTGGGACACTGTACAAATTGTGAATAAAAGCAGAATGCAATGATGTGGAAGTTTCAATATTTTATTCAGAATACAACATAGATGACATATCAAATGTTTAAACTGAGAAAAAGTACAATTTTAAGGGAAAAATATGTTGATTTTAAATTTCATGGCATCACACATCTCAAAAAAGTTGGGACAAGGCCATGTTTACCACTGTGTGGCATCCCCTCTTCCTTTTATAACAAGTCTGCAAACATCTGGGGACTGAGGAGACAGGTTGCTCAAGTTTAGGAATATGAATGTTGTCCCATTCTTGTCTAATACAGGCTTCTAGCTACTCAACTGTCTTAGGTCTTCTTTGTCGCATCTTCCTCTTTATAATGCGCCAAATGTTTTCTACGGGTGAAAGATCTGGACTGCAGGCTGGCCATTTCAGTACCCGGATCCTCCTTCTACACAGCCATGATGTTGTAATTGATGCAGTATGTGGTCTGGCATTGTCATGTTGGAAAATGCATGGTCTTCCCTGAAAGAGACAACGTCAGGATGGGAGCATATGCTGTTTCAGAACTTAGATATACCTTTCATCATTGATGGTGCCTTTCCAGATGTGTAAGCTGCCCATGCCACACGCACTCATGCAACCCCATACCATCAGAGATGCAGGCTTTTGAACTGAGCACTGATAACCACTTGGCTTGTCCTTGTCCTCTTTAGTCAGGATGACATGGCGTCCCAGTTTTCCAAAAAGAACTTCAAATTTTGATTCGTCTGACCAGAGAACAGTTTTCCACTTTGCCAGAGTACATTTTAAATGAGCCTTGGCCAAGAGAAAATGCCTGCGCTTCTGGATCATGTTTTGATATGGCTTCTTTTTTACCTATAGAGTTTTATCCGGCAACGATGAATGTCACGATGGATTGTGTTCACCGACAATGTTTTCTGGAAGGATTCCTGAGCCCATGTTGTGATTTCCATTACAGTAGCATTCCTGTATGTGATGCAGTGCCGTCTAAGGGCCAAAGATCACGCCATCCAGTATGGTTTTCCGGCCTTGACCCTTATGCACAGAGATTGTTCCAGATTCTCTGAATCTTTGGATGATATTATGCACTGTAGATGATGATAAGTTTGAAGTTATCATCATCTACAGTGCATCTACTTCAAACTCTTTGCAATTTTTCTCTGAAAAACTCCTTTCTGATATTGCTCCACTATTTTTTGCCGCAGCATTGGGGGAATTGGTGATCCTCTGCCCATCTTGACTTCTGAGAGACACTGCCACTCTGAGAGGCTCTTTTTATACCCAATCATGTTGTCTTTAATCCTTTTTCCTGACTTTAGTCCTATTCTACCTTATGAAGATTGCAAGTTGGGTAGCATATCCTTGTTGATACATTTGTGCTATCATCCTGTGCAAGCCTTGACAGTTTTGTGTGGTCCAGCTCTTTTAGCAGTAAAAATAATACTACCTGACAGAATGATTTCAATGGTACACCTGTAAAAAGACTTTGGGCCCTATCATACACCCGGCGCAATGAGTTGCATTGCAAAGCAAATGCATTTGCGCCCATTTGTGTGCCCATGGGTGTGCTGGTCTAAAAAAGAGGTGTGTTCAGGCGCATTGCTGGCCCATTGCTATTTTAAGGAGCTGAAAATAGACTGCGCCATAGACCAACTCAAGCCTAGTCTAAAGTCAATGGCGCAATAATTTTTTGTTATTTAAAGAGCGCGTTGGTAGAAAATTTGCCTTTTGACGGGTCCGCAGTGCACGTTGACTTTGCTTATTACACACAGGGACGCATCACCCAAACCTGCCAAATATTAAAAACAAAAGGATTACGGTTTAAAATAATATTATTTTGTAGGCTACATAAATATAAAAATGTAATGATGGAAAGTCATTGCATGTATTAGAATTATGTTACCTATTTGTAATTCAGACTATTACTACCGTATTTTCCGGACTATAAGTCACACTTTTTTTCATAGTTTGGCCGGTCCTGTGACTCATAGTCAGGTGCGACTTATTTATCAAAATTAATTTGACATGAACCAAGAGTAATGAACTAAGAGAAATGAACCAAGAGAGAACATTACCGTCTACAGCCACCAGAGGGGCGCTCTATGCTGCTCAGTGCTCCTGTAGTCTACACTGAGCAGCATAGAGCGCCCCCTCGCGGCTGTAGACGGTAATGTTTTCTCTTGGTTCTTGGTTTTAAATAAATGCGACTTATAGTCTAGTGCGACTTATATATGTTTTTTTCCTCATCATGACGTATTTTTAGACTGATGCAACTTATACTCAGGTGCAACTTATAGTCCGAAAAATACGGTACTTAAATGATGAATGAAATTGGCTAATTAATTGAACAATCCTGCCAATACACACACATATATATTAACTGACTCATCGCACGGAGATTTGGTGGATTCCTGCTTGTCCTGTAGATGATCTGCCGACGTGCTTTAGCTTCGCACACGAGCAGATCGGTTTCTTCACTTGAGAAGCGTTCACCTTTTCCGCCAACAAATTCTACCATGTAAATAGCGATCCGCCGTGGTGCGTGCGCATCTCGCTCTTAAAGGGAATGGGAGATGACAATCTGGTTGGTTTATTGAACGTTACGCCCATTACTCATTGAGAAAATAGGGACAACCCATTCCAAAAATGTGCCCCGGCACACGGACCATTCTTCTGTCGTTAAAATAGCGAAAGTGGTTTTGGACACGCCCTGAGTGGACCTGCGCCCTGAGCTTTACACTTTGCGCTTAGATAGTTAAAATAGGGCCCTTTAGCACTTGGGAGCACATTCTCAATTTTCCCTGGTGCCTGAGATAATAAAGCTATTTATGTGCTTTTCTAAATAAGCTATATGCATTTCAGGTGAAACCTTTGATTGGCGCGTTCTTCTTGTTGGTATTTGGTAATTTATACCAACTACACAGTGTTGAATTCTTTACTATCTCATAATTTTTTTTAAGTCAGTTACATAAAAATGCAGATTGATCTAATTTGAATTTGAAAATTAAGACAATTTTAACATATAGGCTAAAGTTTATGTAACTGGCACCCACCAAAAACCATGATGAAGCTGGAACTGCGTAAAAGGCAGAGCTGTGTGTGTAAAAGGGAGAATAAAAGAGGGCACAGAACAGAACCATGGGAAACCCCCATTTGTAAATGGCTGCAGATAATGTTTACATCCGTCCCTCACCAACACTGTCTGCCTGTCAGTAATAAGAAGTACTTTAGATCTAAGACCTTGAGTTTACTGATGAGCCTGGAGAATTTGATGAATGTCAAGCAAATGTAATCAGAGAAGAACATCCTTACATAATTCCTGCCTGTAGTCCAAGTGAAACAGGGCGGTGTGCAATAAATGTGCAATACATCATCTGTATATCTGTTTGGGTGTTAGACAAGCTGCAGTGAGTCCAGTTAGCTGAAAGAGTGAGCAGCAGATGAAGTCCTTGACTAAATATAGCTTGTCAAGTGTGCTAATAAGTCAAGAGTGCTCTTTAACACAAGGGTAATTATTCAGTCCACCTCAAGTGCAGACCTCAGATCATTTGTTTGTGACAGTTTATCTAGTGACCTGCACACCTAGTGACCAGGTCTTTCCTTCATCTAATTGGCTTGCAGACTTGCTAATAAACAGGACCAAGATGGGGCATTGGCTGAAGCAGATATAATTGAGACCCTGTCATTGGAGAAGCTTGTCAACGAGAATAAATGCCTCTGTCAGATTGTGAGTTAGTATTTCAACACAGTTTGTATTTATCAAAGTCTGTTTTGAGTTTTTATTTACATAATTTTTTTCTTGGCATAAATGTTGCAAACCATTCATATAAAACTGAGCAAAACATTGTTTCCTCTACTCTTAGGAACCCTGTTCTGCAGTGCTGGGTTATGGTAAGAAGGTTGACAAATCCATCAAGATTGGCCTTAATTGGCTCCTGAATAACATTGCCAAGGACTACGTGGCAATTTCAGAGCGTGTGCAAAAAGATACAGCTGAGCAGAAGGTTCAAGAAGAACAAGACAAGAAGGAAAGAGCAGAGAGAGTCCGGCGGATCAGAGAGGAGAGGTCCGTGTGCTGACAAGACTTTTCACTCAGATTGTCATGCTGATTCCTCTTTTCCATATATGTCAGGAGTGTATGAAGTTAGTGCCATAGTCATTGAAAATAGTTTGAAAGTGAAAGTGAAAAGTTAATGTAGTCTAGTTATAAAATGTATTCATATCAGCTGAGCTGTTTTTATTTGCAATTATATTAATTGTATTTTTATTTTATTTTATTATTTTTTTGCACTTTTAGTGTTTTTTCTCTGTTTTACTGCAAATTAATTAAAGTTCTCATGAAATGTAAATTCACCCTATATATTTTATAAATGCATGTTATGGGTCTTATTGTGAAAGATTTATCCATGTATATGTTTATTTTTCTTTTTTGAAAAATGGTAGATTTCTCTCTGGTGACATATGTCAAACTTCTCTAATCTTTTTTGTCTGCTTAAACCTTGCCCCTCAAACAACTGACTACAAGCTCATTAATTTGAGTGCAATGCCCACATATAATAATATAAGAGGTCTCAGGACAGAACCCTGGGGAACATCCATTTTTAAATGGCTGCTGATGATGTTTGCAGCCCTACCACATAACATTTTTTTTTTTTTTTTTTGACTATGTTTCTCTCAGTTGTATTTCACAATGCTGAAGAAACCACCTGCCTCTAGTTCCCTTTCATCATTACTTTAAAGTCAAATTGCAAACAAAAGTTTGATTAAGTTGTTTTTCACTGACAGAGACAGACAGGAGAGAGAAGAAACAGAGCAAGAAGGAATGACATTGAAAGAGGAGGAGCTACATGAAGTCAACATGCTCAACCCATTCCAGTCAATAATCAATATTGTTAATGAGGTAAGTCATCACCAGTGTTGGGGGTAATGCATTACAATTAATGCATGTTACGTAATCAGATTACATTTTTCAAGTATCTAGGAAAGTAACACATTACTTTTTAATTTACAAGAAAATATCAGAGTTACTTTTTTTACAAAATGTAACGCCAGTTATTTTGTTTTCCCATTTATTGACTGACAAGTCTCCTGTCCCCATATTGGGATAAAATGTAAGTACACAAAGGCATTGTGTGCGCTGTGTGACCGTGATGTAGTTCTAGAATAAATGTGAATGTGCATTAATTCTGTAACAAGGAGTCGGAGGCGTTCGGATCCATATGCAGCATTTATTAAACAGAATGGTCATACAGGCAGAGATCAGGAATGGCGTCAGGTGTGTCAGGGATAACCAGAATCGTAATCAGAAACAAGCAGGGATCGGGACAGGCAGCGGAGATTCAGAGTCAGAATAAACAGTCCAAAGGTCAAAACACAGGAATAATAAACACAGGGAAAACGCTCGGAAATGTCAGACTGGCTAAACAAGACTTCGCAGTGAGTGAGAGTGAGTGTGCTGCTTTTTGTGTGTGTGTAAATGAGGTGCAGGTGTGGCAAGGAAATTGGCTGATGAATGAGGTGCAGGTGTGGCAGGGTGATTGTGATGCAGTGACTCATGGGTAATGTAGTTCGGGTGTGGTGCAACAGTTTGAGAGGTGCTAGTGTCCAAGTGACAACTGGTGGTGAATGGGTGGAATGGTCCTGACTGGAGTGCCCTCTACTGAAGCTCATGGGCACTCCATCTAATGATCGTGACAAATTCATCCCACTCCCCAAAAAAAACTGATTTAGTATTCATCAAAATGAATCATTAACAGTGAAATGCAAACTAAGAATATGACGCAAATCTTCAATATTTTTTTAATAACACGAATGTATCTAATCGTATTTTATTAACTAATGTCTTTGCTGATGACCTTTGATGATCCTGTTCAATTATACTAATAAGAAAAATGGCTTTAGATAGTTGTGGTTCATTGTTTTTTTTATTGTTGAAGTGTGTTGAACCTTCTTCTCCTGTGTTCTACTGTACGGACGTGAATTTACTTTTTCAGCCTGAAGTTTATTCATTACACTTTTTGTGTGAAAGTGCCTTTATTATTTGCTATAAATATAATTTCTTATATGAAAAACAATCAAGCCCTACTCATATTTAAAAAGTAAAGCAAAAGTAACATGAGACATTACTTTCCATAAAAAGTAACGTAATTAGTTACTTTTTTAGGGAGTAACGCAATATTGTAATGCCTTACTTTTAAAAGTAACTTTTCCCAACACTGGTTATCACAATTTTTTAAAATGCAAGTTGTATGAAATTGTTAAGATGTAAATAATAAATTCATACAAAAATTCCAGAATGAAGACAGATTAAACAAAGAGAAAGCGATGCAAAGACAGCGAGAAAATGTTGAGCTGAGCAGGGTGCAAGAACATGCAGTCCTTCAAGATGAGGAGGATGATGAAGAGGAGGAGGATGAAGAGAGCGAGAGACAGACCCCGGAGAGCACAGAAACAGGTAGTACTTTTATTCCTCAAAAGGGCTTCTTCATACCAAGAGTAATAAGTTGATTAAGGTTTATTATATTATTGTCAGTTCATTTCATATACAAGCTTTTGCTATTATAATGAATGAAGAACCTGTTTACCTCTGCGATTTCTTGGAGTGGATGAAGTGATTTCAATGTCTCTGTCACTTCTGCTCAGGAGCAGTGGACCAGACCAAAAAGAAAACTAGGAAATTATGGTTGAATCGTAAGCACAGAGTCGACCCTCTCAAAATGGAAGAAGCAGCACACAAAAGCCCCACTCCTCCTCCCTTACCAGGTAGGATTGTGTCTTTTACAACTTTTTTCTCAGACATGAACAATGAACTAATTGATAAAATCGATACAATTTCAATGTACGAGGTCCAGTGTTTCCCATACATTGGCTAATTTGTGGCAGCCGCCACAATAGCAACACTGACTGCCACAAATAGATTTTCCGAAATGTTTTGACTTTGTTGAATAAACATGAGCTATAAACATTTCAAAGTCAAAATGCGGCCCGAGTGTTTTTATATTAATGTGTCTTTGAAAGGCACCGACTGTCTTTAGGAAAGTTTCAATATCATTTTCATTTAATCTTTTCTATAACGCCTGATAGTGCAGTGTTATTGAGCGGAGCACTGCTTTGTTTACAGCTGTTACTGGGGAAACCTTTATTTCTGATTTTCCTAAAGTGCCTCCTGGGTCATTCTTCATTTGTGGTGGCAAGTGGTGTCCCTCTACTTTAAAACAGTTTAAATAAACTTTAAATACCATTAAAAAAATTTGTTGTTGCATTTTTGTATTCTGTAGGACAACAAAATTTTTTGTACTATTAATAATTACATTTTTGTATTAAAATACATATTTTATTGGGTTTAGAAATTACTTTTGTAACAAAATATGCATGTTCCCGCCATACCTCAGAGAGGTTTCATAGAATGTAATGGCAACAATATAAAATTTTTAACACAAATTAAGTGGTTATATTGTGAATATAGATTTAATTCAACATGTACAATTCTATTAAATTGTTTTTAAAAATACATATTTTGTAATATTTAAGAAAAAAGTAGTGTCCCCCAAATTCATGTCTGTGGTGTTACATCAATGGACGTCGTCCCTTTAAGAAAAGGGGGAAATCTATTTGGACTACTTCCTGTGTGTAAAGGCCATTGCAGGTGCTGGTTGATCTGAGGGGTGCATGGTGAGTACATTCTTTCTTATTAATTTTCTTAAAGTTAGCTAAATTCCTGACAATTTCATGTGTCGCACTTTATTAGTGTCTGTGGTGTTATGTTGATAACTTGCAGATTTTACAAATTTTAATCAAAATTTTGATAATTGCATGTTTATTCATATCTCCAAAATATGCCCTGATCTTTCAATCATCACGATGGCAGCGTCCATTTTAGAAAAGTCTGGATTTAGGTTAATTTGTCTGTGGTGTTACTGTCTGTGGTGTTACTGCCAATCCTGGTAACACCACAGACTGTATAGTAACTCCACAGACAATATACAAACAGCAATGTTGTATTTTTAATAACAGCCTTGAGCTGTTCTGAATGTTTTGTGTTAAATAAGTTTGTGGATACATGATTTATTAACTGAAGATGTTCTACTTTGATTGCAGCACAATCCATTGTGCAGACAATTTAGAAACACTCACTGTGAGAAACAGTGTTTATGTAGTGTTTTAATATTTTTTTTATTCAGTTTTTCTCTAAATGTTCTTTTATCAGAGAAGATAGTTCTCTTTGCTCAATAAAATTTAAATTGTTAAACCTTTTATGCAATATGTCTGTGGTGTTATATTATGTCTGTGGTGTTACTTCAAAAAGTATCTGAAATTTCTTTCCTTCAGAGCCATTTGATCATATAATTTAATGTTTTTAGACTGTAAAGTGGTTTTAATATTTTAGAATAAAGACTATAAAAGTAGCACAGACCATTTTTTCCTGCCTTTTTTTTTATGTATATACACATTTAAAAAAAACGTAACAATTCTTCTTTGGCAAAAATAGGGGCCAAGATGAACAATTAAACTTTTTTTTTTGAAAAATTAAATTTAAATGATCAATGCAACTGAGTCCTTACAGTAATTTATGTATTTATTAATTATTACCTAAAGTTGCATATCCCTGCTCATTTTAGAACAAACCAAAATTTTACTTCAAATATTGGTAACACCATAGACATAAGTGGTTGTTTCACCGGTGTTTGATTCAAATTATTTAAAAATCTAAATTTTATTAAGCTTCAATTTGAATGGATATATAATATTAAACTAATTTTAAATGCATAGCAATACATTTTATTAAAAGAAAACAAACAAGCATTTTTAAAGTTTCTGCCTCTCATTTGCCACCCCAATTGAAGAATGACCCTCCTGCTGCCTGAGAGTGAATATGCATTTTCAGTCAGTGCATCTGCTGATTTTTATATAGCCTATATTTACCCCATGGGAAGTGCTGCCACACATTGAGTGCAAGAAAAGTCTGTGAGAAACACTGCGTTTTACATTTACGTTTATTCATTTTTATGCTTTTATCCAAATGTATCCATATTATAATGAATAATAATTGTATAGTCTTTACACTGAGGACCTTTGTCAGTGATGTCCATTTGTAATAGGAATAAGCATTCCTTTTAACCAGACACTCACACATTTGAAAAATAGCTGAGGCCAGGGACTGAGCTGCAGCAGAAAGAAACAACAACAAAAAAACGTACAACACAAGCCCAGGAGCACTTTATATTAAATAGTGTGGGGCGATATGGTAATTTTTTTAAATCGTCATATCATCAGCCCGTGAGATCGACGATACACGATATTATCGTGCATGGGTGGAGCAAGAGAGAGACTCTTTGTTCTGGTGTTTTAAATCGCGCATGTGCGCGAGAAAGAGCCTGTGGAATCCCCTATAATCAAAAAAATATACTTTGTTAAACATACTGATAAACTAACGCTAAAAATAAAAAACTGTATTTAACACAGCTAGTTTATATATAGTCGGACGCAGCTGTCATATCGTGTCCTGTGACTAATCTACCACATCTGCGCACGGAAGTTATCAGTCTAAATGTTCAGCAAAATCAGTCAACGGTGAAAATCAATAGTAGGCTAGATTTCATTTAAATTTCAGCAGTTTAACACTAATTTTGGGCATAAACGAACACGTTAAATATAAAGTATTTAAAACAGGTAAGTTCATATGTTTGGAGTAAGTTGAATTGAGCTCCGGCCCGCGTGCCTCATGATGAGACCGACGCACCGCACAGAACCAAGAATGAGATGCATTCTAACATAACTGTGGCATTAAACTCAGTTAGTGAGGTTTCGTTTAAAATATTGCACATAGATAGGCCGTTCTGATTACTTGTTAAAGTGCAATTAAATACCTTATATCTGCAGACGATGTACGTCTGTTTGTGGATGGAGACTTTGTAACGGCCGAAACGATGTAACGTTATTTTGCATGCATCACATTATAGTGCGGTGTGCATGAAAATAATAACAAGGCGGCAGAGCGAACTTATCATCCATACTGGTTCTCACATAGTCCTTCTACGTCATCCCCACATAGTGAGTGTTATAAGTGATCAGTTTTTAAGAGAAGGTTATTATTATTGTTATTATTTTGTCTTTACTTTATTTGTAATGCCAAGAAAGAGTTAATCTCTCATGTATGAGAAGAGCGCGTTGCCGTGTAGCAGCCATGAAATGTGTGGGACACCAACTCCTCGTTTTCTATCTCTTTCATTTAATGGATTTAATGAGTTATCAGAGTCAAAGCGGACAACTTCAGCGACTAGAGGCTCTAATCCTCCTGCACTCGCGGTGTGTGTGTGTGTGTGTGTGAAATGCGGTGCTGAATTGAAATAGCTGGGCAGTTTGATTATAATAAGCAGCCTAATAAAAATCAAAATAATAGTTATTATTATTATAATCTAATATATTAATAGGAAAATGAGCCTAATATCATCTTGATTATCGACACAACCCTAATATTAAATGCTTCAAAGAACGCCATAAGAAAACAGTTTCATGTGGCCTTGCCATGCAAGCTGCTTAGACAAAGTGATTGTTTATTGTGTTTGAGAGATTTTCATCAAGACATACAGTACATATTACTGTTATGTAATATGATACTGTAATGTCCCTGTTAGTGTTGTCAAAAGACCCGGTACTTCGGTACCAAGTCGGTACTAAAAAAAAATTTATGTGACGGTACCAGGTTTCTTTAAGTACCGGTAGTACCGAGGTCCCGTTCAAACCCGGTTCAGCGCTATGATTTCCGCGCTATGTGTTCTGCGCGTCTCTGTGTGAATTAATGAATGGCAGAGACGTGCGGGTTTGTTTACTACATAGACTGAAGCGCGTGACGCTTGCATTAATTTCAGCATCTGAGCTTCAGAGTTCTCTCTCCATCAAGCGATCTGAACTTTTCAGTTCATCTCAATGGACGCACAGCGCACCTGTATTTGATGCTCTTTAAACTCTGTGTGAGGACACATGACTCACCGTCGCTTTACTGATAGCGCTGTTTCTCACACATGCAAAGAGAGAGAGCGAGAGTCTTACCACGCTGAATCGACACGCTATATGTAAACTATTTATAATACTTTATTTTTTTAAAGAAATAAATCACAATATTTATTCCATGTTTTAATTTTAATAGCAAATCCCCTTTATTTACCAAAAATAAAATGTGTTTAAATTAAAAAAAAAATAAGACAAATTAAATTTGGGTGAAACTTGTTTACTGTTTTACATAATTATATAACTTGTAGAAAAACTTTAAACACAGTTGTAAATAAGTATAAAGAATGGCATTGGTTTTATTTTTAGTGCTAAAAAGTTATTTTTATTTTTAATTAGCATATTTTTGTGTTTTGCTTTGGTACCGAAATTGGTACCGAGAACCGTGGATTTTCACTGGTATCGGTACCGAATACTGAAATTTTGGTACCGTGACAACACTAGTCCCTGTTCTAATAATGCAAATACATACATTTTGTAAAACAACTAATGCTTGTACCAAACATGTTGCTGTAGTCATTAAACTTTTAATAATTCAGATATTTCATAGGCTGCACATGAATGCCAAGAGGTGTACAACACATGCATGCCAAAGGGAGTGTAATTAAATGTTACTGTACATGAAGTTTAGGTTTAAAATTACCCATAATAATTAATAATAGGCCTAATTAATAATATAATATAATAAAGTGCAGCCCATTTATTTGCCCATTAAAGATAAAATGCTATAATGAAAGTGTGCAAGTTTCCAAACAATGTCATAACTTCACTGAAATACACTATGGTACAATAATGATTGATATATAAGAGCTGTCGTGATGGATTAAAAAAAAAAAGTGACATACAGCCAAGTGTTGTGACCCATACTCAGAATTCATGCTCTGCATTTAACCCATCCAAAGTGTACGTACACACACAGCAGTGAACACACACACACGGAGCAGTGGGCAGCCATTTATGCCAGGGAGCAGTTGGGGGTTCGGTGCCTTGCTCAAGGGCACCTCAGCCGTGGTATTGCCGGCCCAAGACTCAAACCCACAACCTTAGGGTTAGGAGTCAAACTCTCTAGGCCACAACTGCAGGAAATTGCATACATTTATCATTCACCTGTGCAAGTCACGTCAAATCTGTACAGAGAAAAATGTAGCTCTAGTTGTGGTTAGTGTAATTGTATATTTGTATAATATAGAGTTTAAACAAGATGTCCTGTATTCATATTTACACTGGTGCTTCGAAACATAATTCATCTGTGCAGAGGAGCAAAGCCAAACCACAAGCAAAAAAACAAAACATTCTTCATCAGGAACATACAGTTTTATTATTTAACCCGTAAGTTAAGTTAAATTGTGTAGTTTTAACATAACCACAGGAAAAGTGTAGTAAAACACTGTTATGTTCAGAAGAGGGAATGTGCATAGTCCTGTGAAACATTCTACATCTATTTGCATTTTGCTAATTTATTTATTTATTTATTTTAATTAGTGTATATTATTAATACTTAATTTATCATTATTAAATAAGAAGATTATTAATTATGCAGTATAGTAACTTGCAGGCCTGCCGTAAACTCATTGCAGTGGTGTATATTATATATAGTCTATACAGTTCAGATTAACTTTTTTTTCCATCATTTGCTGCTGGATTTTCATGGTCAAATGTTTGCAAAATTTGCCTAATTTTAACCGCTGATTTATCCTAGTTTTTCCTTTTGTTGCTTAATGTTAATGACTCTAAAAGCTAAAACCTTTCTTTGTTTTAGTTGGATGGGCTACTCCTAAAGTTTCTAGGCTCCCCAAACTTGAGCCTCTTGGAGATACAAGACATTCTGGTAATTGTTGGTTCATTGCATCCTTTCCCTGTCCAACACCAGCATGTCGACCAGCATGCTCATCACTAACATTCTTTTTTTTTCTTCCCCATTCTGTTTCCTAACCATGTAAGTGTCTCCCATAATTTTGTTTTTAAAGCTTTTTTTTCCCTCTTCATCCATACAGCAAGCCTCAGCCACATCCTTCCTGTACAACCATCTGTCAAAAGAAATACCACAAGCGTCCACCTTAAGACTGTGTCTAATAAATGCAACTAGCACAATCTCCTTAACACCTCACTTCCTTCGCTGCGGCTAATCTGTGTTATTTGTTTTCCTGATGCTTACAGGAAACATTTTGGGCATTCTGAATGCTGCATGTGATATTATATGCCCTCTTCTGAATGTTAAACCGGGCAGTGTGTCATTTTGATCTATGAATTTAATGATGCAGTGTAACCTTTTAGTATGTAGAGGTTAGCTGATCCTTTAGCTGGAAAAAAAATGACATTGCTGACCTAATTATCATTTTTTTTGTCTCTCTCTTCATTACTCTCTTCATTGGCAGATTTCCTTGGCAAACCTCTCCCAAATGTAGCAATTAGGCAGAGGCCGAACAGCGATACTCATGATGTAATTTCCTAACACTACCTCTGCTTCCCCCCTGACTGGTTTACAATTTTCAAGGTTCCCAACCAATCAAAGTATTGTTTTGTTCTTATCTTCAAGCATGGGCAGTGTAGCAAACTACACAGATTGACCATAAGTGAGGAACTGAAACCCAATCGACAAACCTAGATGATCACATGACCTCGATCAACATCTGGACAACAGGAGGAGTTTTTAAATGAGATGGGGTACAAGGACATTCACTGTTCAGATAATGTGCTTACATTTAAAACGGTTCAATATTTTACTTACTTTAGAGCTGTTTGTCTTATTTTAATCAAAATTAAAGTATTAACAGACATTTGAAACTCAATTGAGAATCCTTTTTGGAAAATATATTACCGACCTATTTTTTAAGAGAATTTAAATGTATTGCTGTACGGTACGTAAAAGTTCAAATTTGTGTACTTGAAATTGTACAAAACTTTTTATGATATGGTCCACATGCATATCTTAAGCTCTTTTGCAGTTAATTGTGACACAGTTTGCCTTTAATGTATCAGATGGTCTTTTTTTCAGCAGCATTTATAGGTTTATACACTACGCTGTCTTAATTTTGAGAATGACATTCACACTCTCAAATAGCACCAGCAACATGTACAGAGATCGTGTCGAACTTTTGAATGTGATGTGCAATGTTTGTGCAAGCTCATTATCCAGTTTGAAAATGCATTTTATTCTTACATACAGTACATCTTGCGTTATCATGAACCAAAAGATCCTTAAAGATGATGAGTTTATAATTTTGTGATTTACAGATAAGAGATTGCATACTTGGTGTAACCATGCTCAACCTCCAATATAAATACATCTTTTAATGTATTATGTCATATGTTGTAAATGCTGCTTGCATATTTATTGGATGCTATTGCCATTTTTTATATTTCTCTTTGTTTTGTTTTGTATTTTACCCCTCACACTAATTAAGTTGGCTTGAAAAAGCCAACTTACTGATCTACTATTTAATCTTATTATCATTCTTCTGAGCCAAATTTTAAACACTATCTCCTCCTTTCAAGCTAGAACCACCAAACTCGGGTCAGACCTTCAGACTGGTCTGACTCGGGTTGCTCTATCTTTTCTAACTGATCCGGCTTATGGTTTTCGTAAACCAGACTACCAAGACCACCTTAAATCCCATAGACTTTCATTGAGGGGGTACAAACTTTTACAAAATAAGACTTATAATGTATTTAAGCTGTCTACTACCATAGCAAACCTTAAAAACTATCTACTGAGAATACAGCTAAAACCAGCCTAAGCTGATCAGTTGTTTAGGCTAGTCTCCCAAGCTGGTTTTTAAGTGGTTTTGACCACTCTCACGCTGGTCTAAGCTGGGTTTTAGCTGGTTTTGGCCGGATTAGCATAGAAACATGCTAACAACATGCTAGTTACTCACTAATCAGACTAGAAACATGCCTTTAACATGGTTTTAAAGTGGTTTTGGACACTGTCACACTGGCCTTATGTGGTCTTAGCTTGTTTTAGCTGGTTTTCTTTACTGAATAAACTGGTTTTAGCTGGTTTAGTATAGAACACCTATTCTTAACCATACTATGCTAGCGAAATGTTAATCATGCTAGAAACATGCTAGCAACATGCTAATAATGCTACGAAACATGCTAGCGACATGCTAGTCACTTGCAACTTTTTAAACTTTTCAAACTTTCTACATTTTTCAAACTTTCTGGCCAGGCTTTTTCAAGCCAAGTTTGACCACAAACTTTACTATCTAGTTGATGTTGATGTTTCATCCAGTTTGCTCTGTTTTCAGTACCTGCTTCTTTTGTATTCAGTTCACATTTAATATGAATGTCAAATTAAATATATTATATACATTTATATTTCTTCTCAGTTATTTTCACTCTCACTCAACACATCTCAGTGTCACACATTTTAAAAAACAAACAAATAAAAGCTTAAAAACTGCTGGCAGATGCCCTAACTACACAATGGGTAGATTTTCATTGTATGATGAAGAAGGGGGGTGTATATATATATATATATATATATATGTGTGTGTGTGTGTGTGTGTGTGTGCGCGTGCGTGCGTGTGTGTGTGTGTGTGTGTGTGTGTGTGTGTGTGTGTGTGTGTGTGTGTGTGTGTGTGGCCGTGTTTTTGTGATATATCAGGACACAACTTTGTATAATGACATGGGTATGACACAGGTATTACAAGGAGAGGGTGACTTAGGACATAACCCATGTCCCCATTTTTCAAAACGCTTATAAACCATACAGAAAGAGTTTTTTTTTTTTTGAGAAAGTAAAAATGCACAAAGTTTCCTGTGAGGGTTAGGGTTAGGTGTAGGGTTGGTGTAGGGCGATAGAATATACAGTTTGTACAGTATAAAAACCATTACGCCTATGGGATGTCCCCACTTTTCACAAAAACAAAGGTGTGTGTGTGTAAAATCTAAATTGCAAAAGCAATTCTTCCAACATTATTACACAATTGCCAACAATATTAGCAGTATTAGTATCACCTGTAATACTGAGTTGTATATACTGATATGTTGGTCTGATATAAAAAACAAAAACAAAATAAAAATGCCTGAGTTGCATAATGACCACCAATCCAGATTTTGTTGATTCGGGGAGCTTGTTTTTGCACGAAGGTCTTAAGAAAATTGTTAATGATTGGTTTGTGGACAGAGGTGTCCTTTTCTGTAAACACATTGTTTTCACATTGTTATTTATCAGTAGAAGAGCATTCATTTGTTTATATACGGGTGCATTTTTAAATAAATAAAAAAATAATTACACGTAGACTTAAAAATCAACTCTTTTATGCATTTAATATTTGGTCAGGATTTTTTAGCAAGAATAGCAAATGCGTGGTGCCACTGAAGTGATCAGCCTGTTTGGCACTGCTGAGGTGTTTTTGAAGCCCAGGTTGCTTTAATAATAATAATTCCTTTTTTTAACATTTCTTAACATTTGTTCCATTCGGATAACTTGGCTAAAGCTAAATTCACTCACTTGACCTCCACTGAATGTCATCCATTCAAGTGTTTGGGGAAAAAAAACTGCTTGTTTGTGAATGTCAGACTGACACTTTCACATGACATCACTAGTGATGCTGTCTCCAAACTCCCTCATTTATCATTTTTGGCATAACTCTTAGTGCAAGCCCTTACTTTCCATGTCAAAGCAACCAAAAACCTTCAAGGTGGAATAGAGGGTTTCTGCACACTCAGTCATTTGAAAGCAAAGCTGCATATGTTTGCATTTTTTCCCCACTCATCATGAGGTGATGAGACACCAGGCAGGTCACTAAGCAGCCATCCAGGCCAAACATGCTTTGAATATGGCGCTTTTAAGGTTCCCAGATATTGCTGACTGAGTATTATCCTCTTCTGGTAGCGAGAGAAGAGTTGGAATACTGAGCTGAAAGGTAAATTAATACACAGTGCGACAGGTGTCATGGTGGTTTTAAATAAAAAAAATCAGTTTAGGGTGGATGCATTGTTAAAAGAGGTTAATGCTTTTTTTTGTTGTTGTTTGTTTTGTTTTTTATTTCCACCCAGAAAAAAAGCCCATTAGAAATCCAAAATGAATAATAAAAAAAAAAGTTTGTTATGTCCTCATAAGTCACCCTCTCCTTGTATTACCTGTGTCATACCCATGTCATTATACAGAGTTGTGTCCTGATATGTCACAAAAACATGCCCACACACACACACACACACACACACACACACACACACACACACATCCCCCTTCTTCATCATACAATGAACATCTACCCATTGAGTTTTCTGTAAAATTATTTGATATTTTGTTGCTTCTTGCATGTTACTCGACACTTACAAAGAGAAATAGCCAGCATATTCAGTTTTATCTGAAACATATGAACATAAATCTAAAAATGTTTTTTTGTTGATGTTGTATGCATCACTGTAGTTCAAAAATGAAATGTCTGGTGAGTGCCGCTAAATGGCTAATGTTGTACAACATTTGAAAATAATGTACCACCTTCACTAAACCTAGCCTTAACTTAACTGAAAACATAAATAGAGGCAAACATGAGATAAAAATACCCTTTATCTTGTTTCTACATGAGCTTTGAGCTCTTTTATCATGACTTGTTTCATTGGATTTTCATGAGCTTCCTGCATCACAAGTACAGTGTTTACCAGGTGAGCTTCAGAGCAAGTTTACTATGTTAGAAAAGCTAATCATATGAAGGTTGTGTGATGCAGACTTCAAATTGTATTAGTTTATAAATCTCACACTATGGTAAAAGTGTTTTAAAGTCAAAACATAGTATAGTGCAATTAACTAAGCAAATATATTTAAGTCTTTGTTAAGTCTTTATTAATCAATATTTTGCTCTTGTAATCATCATTTGTGTAAAATGGAATACAAGTTGTTGGTGTTTTACTTCCACTAATGCTTATTTCAACTGAAAGACGCAGTGAATTGTGAATATATAGGAATTTATTTATTTATTTTTGATACCTAATTGTGCAAAAATGTTGGTAGAGGTACTTTTTTCCCCAAATGAGTCCATGTTGTTTTCTTTATAATTCACTGAATATAGTACAACCACAGATGGTTGTGATACACTGATCCAACCAGAAGGTGACAGTGTCGTTGTTTTACTCTCACTGACCTCCTTTCACATTGGACAGATGCTTAAGATCCCCGGGACCCTCGATGGAGGGTATTCAAGCACTGATGATTATAGACACCGAAATGTCAAATGACACCCATAATCAAATCACTGTATCAACTTTGGCACTTAGATGAGGGTAACAGGTTTGGCTCTTCCTCTTAAACGTGTTGGCGTTCCTAGATTACATTTTCAGGCCCAAGGGGGTCTTTCTTCACCATTATGTCCTTTAGTGACATCGGTCTCCAGAGTGACCCCCCCCCCCCCCCCCTCCTCGGCGTTCTTTTAGCCAGACAGGCAGCAGAGCTAAGAAAGGGAATTAAGAGGCTCTAATACAAAGCTGGCAGGGAGAAAAACAGTGGGGCTCAATTGTCAGCTTGACAAGACAGTTTCAGCCAGTTCTAATGAGGAGAGAGTAGTCTCAAAGGAAACTGAGAAATATGAGCAGGATTTCCTGAGAGAGATCCATACCACAACGAATGGCTGGTATTTTTATTCAATCCTTTGTATTGCTCATCTGAATCTTTCAGGGGAGTCTTACTGCTTGCGTTGTTTGTTTAACCACTGTAGAAGATTCTAGCTCAGGTGCGTTTTGTGATTATTGGCCCCAGGTGTGTGTAGTGTTTCCTCTCTCACTCTACTTCAGCCGCTCTCTTATTTGTTCAGCCGGTTTCACAGAGGACGGTGTGAATGTGTTGGTTCTTTTAAAGAGCTAATGAGGCCCATACCGGCAGGTCCCTGCTGTCCTTCTGCTTCCCTCTTTGTGTTATGTTCACTGTCCCCCGCGGGTGAACATGAAATATTCCCCTTCAGTCTCTTACCCTGTTTTTTCCTCCCTGCAGAGTTAAAACCTGCTCTCTGATGTGTGTTTGTCTGTGTGTGTTGCTCCGTCCCTCTGTGTCAGGTGCTTGTAGATGCCCCGTGCTCTAATGACCGGAGTTGACTTTATACCCCTGATATCAACCAAGTGTGACTAAAGGAGAGAACTCAAAACTACTAGTTATTTATAAATATTTATTTATTTATTTATTTACTATATAAAGTAAAATCTAATTTATTCCTGTGATGTAGCGAATTTTCAGCATCATTACTCCAGTCTTCAGTGTCACGTGATCCTTCAGAAATCATTCTAATATGCTGATTTATTACATTGGGTTATACCCTGTGATACTTTTTTTCAGTATTCTTTCATGAATAAAAAGTTTAAAAGAACAGCATTTATTCAAAATAGAAATCTTTTCTGACAATATACATCTTTGCTATCACTTCTATTTTACAAACAATTTAGTTGTGGGGAAGTTGTGGCATAATGGTTAGAGTGTTGGACTTGTAATCCAAGGGTTGTGAGTTCTAGTCTTGGGCTGACAGGAATTGTAGGTGGGGGAAGTGAATGTACAGCGCACTATCCACCTTCAATACCACGACTGAGTTGCCCTTGAGCAAGTCACTGAACCCCCAACTGTTCCCTGGGTGCTGCAGCATAAATGGCTGCCCACTGCTCTGGGTGTGTGTGTGTGTGCACTTTGGATGGGTTAAACGCAGAGCACGAATTCCAAGTATGGGTCACCATACTTGGCTGTATGTCCTTTCACTTTCAAACTATTTAAAACTTATTTTATTTTATAATTATATTTAAATTCCTTACTGAATAAAAGTTTTAGTTTCTTTCAAAAAAAGAAAGAAAAATTTACTGACCCCAGACTTTTGAACTATAGTGTATATTGTTTGAAAAGATTTCTATTTTGAATAAATGCTGTTCTTTTTAACTTTTTATTCATGAAAGAATCCTGAAGAAAGTATCACAGGGACTACAACAATATTAAGCAGCACAACAGTTTCCAGCACTGATAATAAATCAGCATATTAGAATGATCATGTGACACTGAAGACTGGTGTAATGATGCTGAAAATTCAGTGCTGCGTCACAGGAATAAATCCGATTTTAATGTATAAAAAAAAAACCTATTTTACATCATCATATTTCACATTTCTATTTCATTTTTTCCATGTATTTTTGATCAAATAAATGCAGCCTTGATGAGCATAAGAAACTCCTGTAAAAAAAACAAAAAAACATTGAAAATCCTTCTGACCGCCTATCTTGACCACTAGTATATATTTTATAAATTATATGGATATTAGATTTAGATTAGATTAGATTAAACTTTTTGTCATGATGCAACGTACAAGTACAGAGCTAAAGAAATGCAGTTAGCATCTAACCAGAAGTGCAAGAATATAGTGTTTTATATACATAAAAGTGCAGAGTAACTGAAGCTATGATATACAGAATGTACAGTGGAGTTGCTATATACAGTATTGAGCAGAGTATATACAGAATATAAATAGGAATGCAAATGTAGGATTATATATACCGTACACATTATGAACAGGAGCAACGTGAAAACAGTGGTAATAAATAAAATAATTATATATATATATATATATATATATATATATATATATATTTATAATATAAATATATACATGTAAATATTTTCAAAATATATACTGTATGTGTATGTATTTATATATATAAAAATAAATATACACAGTACAGATATATTATGTACATAAAAAGAGTTATTTTGAATGAGAATTGTTTCACAGCACTAATATATATACGTATATATATATATATATATATATATATATATATATATATATATATATATATATATATATATATACCAGACAACCAATAATAATAAACACAAACAGCCATTATTAACATTAAATAGACATCATCAAACGGAGTCTTTCTGAATGTTAGAAATCTTGATTTGGAAACAATATTTCTAACATTCAGTTTTTAAGGTCAAGTTATTCATGTAGTATTAATATTTTCTGTCAGCTGTATTTAATGTAATAAATATGTATTTTAATAGTTTTACTTAACCTCTCCTTTTTCTAACGTGGTTTTAGAAAGACTCCGCTTGATGATGTCTATTTAATGTTAATAACAGCTGTTTGTGTTTATTATTATTGGTTGTCTGGTCGGCCCTAGAAGCAGTGCGTCCTGGAGGAGTGGTTGTCTACTTCACATGCACCATGTCATGAGCCGAGAACCAATCAGTTGTGAAGGTGGTGCTTGCATCTCATCAAGGAGTGGAGCTTCTGGAACTGGAGCAACACTTAATAGACTCTCTGTCTGATCATTTTAGCTTTGCCCACCTTCATCCTTCAGTGGGACAGTTAGTGATCCTGCAAAAGGGTAAAACTTGGGGACCCGTGTGTGTTTCTCGACTCTGAAGAATATATAAAAAATGTAAAACATAAATGAAATATTTTTTTAGATTTGAAAATAGCTATTTTCTGTTAGAATATATTTTAAAATGTGATTTATTCCTGTGATGCAAAGCTGAATTTTCAGCAGCCATTAATTAGTCTTCATCATCACATGATCCTTCAGAAATAAATCTAATATGCTAATTTACTGATCAAGAACCTGTGAACTTTGAATTTACAAGCCTCAACAAAGCTGAAAACAGCCCACGTTAGGCAGGAAAGCTAATCTCTAGCGACCCTCCAGCTGAAGCACCACTTAATATGATCTCTGGGAAGTGAAAGCTGTTTTGAAATCTCAGAACGTAACACTTGAACAAGGTTTGAGTAATGAATGTGGGCTCAGGTCTCTTCTCTTTTGCATAAGTGTTTTTAAACATCTCAGCTGAACTGCTTGAGGAGTTTTGCTGTTGTCAGCCTTTGAGGTCAATGACAAATTGTGTCTAATAAAACTGAGTTTTCCTGAATCATGGAAGAGCACACTTGGTATACTAATGTTTACCGTTAATATGATGTATGAAAATGAGATTGCACACATCTTTTAGACAAGGTATGTATGTTTAAGGAACAGTCTATAAGTGCTATAAGGGCTAACTACCCTGTGAACCATCAATCGGACTAACGTGTTGTGACGACACGTCACTCCTTCTCTCTCCAGCCGTCATGTCGACAGCCATTACCCCCGCCAAAGGGAATGAGTCGAAGAAGGAACCTGCAATCCCGCCCGTGTCCATCATCAGGTGGAGCAACCATCTCGGGCAGGGATCCCCATCCCATGTGCATCGTGTGCATGGGCGCTAAGCACGCTCAAACGTCGCTTGCGGACCCACAAACGTGCGTTCACTGTGCGTCATTGCCGGTTAAAATTTTAGAGAGAAGGCTGAGAGTGGCGGTGGCTAGCCAGCAGGACCCATGTCTGACTGTAGCCATCGCGAAAACTAAGGCTAACGATCATCAGCGAGCTATCACGACGAGCTGGGCTGAGATGATGGAAGCCGAATCCCCGGATATGCCTCCTCTGTTCGATGGCCTTCTCGCACACGAGGAGGAGGAGCCGGGAGACGAGGACGCAGAGGGCGATGCTAACTCTGACCTCCTCGACTTGGACATGGACGAAGAAGAGGAGGAAGACAACGCTCTCTTCCCCGTCCAGCAGTCGAGACCTCCTAGCGCGACTGACGCTGGCTCTCAGGCAGACAGTAACCTGCACGAGGTATGCAAGCGAGCCGCGGCTAAACTGGGCCTAGCTCTTCCCAAATTTCACTGCTGAACAAAATGGAGCGTCTGACCGCGTCAGTCTATCAGAGGATGTACAAGTATGCGGCGCAGTCAGTGTGCTCGCTAAACGCGGTGACTTTACTGTCAGCGTACCAGGCGGAGATTTTGGAGGAGATGGGGCGACAATTAGATACGGGGACGAGATATGTGTGGTAAACGACCTGATTCTCCGCTCTTCTCGTGGCGCTGTTCAGGGCTGTGGCCGTGTTATGGGCTTGGCCGTTTCAGGTGAGAGAGCGTTATGGCTGAACCTGTCTGGATTAAGCAACGCTCAAAAAGCTGGGGTGATGGACGCTGCGTTCGACCCAACTAAAGGCCTTTTCGGACCAGCTCTCGAGAAAATGAGAGAAACCAGCATCCTCAGGAAACAGGAGGACGAGGCTTTTAACCTCTGTTTACCGCGCAAACAAACACCGCGAGCACCCTCTCAGCCAGCACGGCAAGGCTTTGCAGCAGCCGCTGCGGCGAGAGGGAGACAGACGGGAGCTAGAAGTGTGAGACCGCCTCCCAGCGGACAACAATCTGGCTATCGTCCGAGATCTGATGGCTCCGGACCCTGGGGGAAACATTCATTTGCGGCCGCGGCGGCGAGAAACCGCCCACCCCACCCCGAGGATCGGAAGAAAAAGCGTGCGACCTGACACGCGAATGTTCCCCTTCACTTCTCTCTCCGCCCGCAAAGAGAAAGAGGAGGTCCAGCCCTGTTGTTCTCAGTTCAGTAAGGGCTCCAGCTATAAGCAATCAAAATGTTCTCCAGTGTCACCAAGCACTCACTCGGGGTTTTCAAACGCCCATCAGTTCAGGGGAATGTTTAATAAAAAATGCATTATCGCATCCAGGCCACAGGCTGAGGGCGATAGGCTCCCCCAACTCATTAAACACAATAAATGTTTCACTATCGCAGCCAGGCAGACAGCCAAGGGCGATAGATTGCAAAAAAATCCAAACATTGGGATGTGTATCCCTAGCCTCTCCGCTGGAGGGAGCGTACGCGTCTCAAGAAGGGGTCAGCGCGGAGACGGTAATGACGTCATCAAAGCGCGCCTGCGTTGGGGAAGTATACAGGGGACCTCTCTCGGCTCGCATACTCAGCTGGCGCACATGCGCAGCTCATCCGTGGGTTGTAAACACGATTTCACGGGGATACAGGCTTCAATTTGCCATGAAACCACCCAGATTCAATGGTATAATAGCCTCAGTGGCCGAGGGAGAATCAGCTCGCGTCCTGACGGCCGAGATAGACACTCTTTTAGACAAACGAGCCATCAGAGTAGTGCCAAAGGAAGTGAGCTGTCAGGGCTTTTATTCCCGTTACTTTGTGATCCCAAAGAAGGGGAGCACATCTCTGCGCCCAATTCTAGATTTACGTGTGTTAAACAAGCACCTACGGAAATATTAATTCAAAATGTTGACACACAAAACACTTTGTCGATCCATCCGCCAGAACGACTGGTTTGTGATGGTCGACCTGTCAGACGCGTATTTTCACATAGATGTTTACCCGTCTCACAGGAAGTATCTCAGGTTTGCATTTCGAGGCACTGCTTACGAATTTCAGACGATGCCCTTTGGTCTGTCTCTAGCGCCAAGAGTATTCAGCATATGTGTGAAAGCAGCACTTTTCCCGTTGAGAAACAAGGGGATAAGAATACTGTCGTACATAGACGATTATCTGATATGCGCCTCGTCAAAAGAGCAAGCAATCAAAGACGCAGACATGGTGTTATTGCATCTCGACAGCTTGGGATTCAGAATAAACATGGAAAAGAGCCGCTTAGAGCCAGCTCAGCACACAGAATATCTAGGGCTCAGTATAAACTCCCTCTCGTATCGAGTCAATCTGACAGAGAGGAGGATCGCGTCATTCACTCAGAGTCTCTCCCGTTTTCAGACGGGGAAAATTGTCCCGTTCAGACTGTGCCTACGAATGCTGGGTTTAATGGCTTCAGTGATATCTGTAGTACGGCTGGGACTACTAATAATGAGAGACTTTCAGCGCTGGGTCGCGCGTCTGTGTTCTCGGCGTCATCTCAGCCGACAGGTGAGAGTGACTTATGCGTGCGTCAGATTGCTCAGACATTGGGAAAGCCCCGCGACCCTCAGATCGGGGATTCCCTTGGGGGCAGTGTCGTCAAGAGTCACTATGACGACGGACGCATCATTAAAAGGCTGGGGAGCAACGCTGATGGGCAGAGCTGTGAACGGCGTTTGGTCTCCTCAGCTGATTCACAAACACATAAATTACTTGGAATTATTGGCAGTGTTTCTAGCGCTGAAACATTTTCTGAGCTTCATCAGGGGTCAGCATGTTTTAGTGAAAACAGACAATTCCACAGTGGTTGCTTATATCAACCGACAGGGAGGCACACGCTCTCTTCAGCTGCACCAGCTGGCAAAAGAGCTGATTGTGTGGTGCGACATAAGGCTTTTATCCATCAGGGCAACCCATGTTCCAGGGATATTGTACAGGGGGGCAGATTCATTGTCCAGAGGAAATCCTCTGTACGGAGAGTGGAAACTTCATCCTCAGGTGGTGAAGCAGATATGGCAGAGATACGGCCAGGCGGTCGTAGATCTCTTCGCCTCGCAGGAAAACGCTCAATGTCCTCTGTACTTCTCTCTGGCAGACGGAAATACACCATTGGGTGTGGATGCTTTAGCCCACCCATGGCCAAATGTTCTGTTGTATGCATTTCCCTCTCTGAGCCTGATTTCACCCACTCTAGCCAGAGTGAGGGAAATGGGATTGTCACTGATACTGGTAGCCCCGCGTTGGCCATCCAGACCTTGGGTGGCCGAGATAGTTCAACTACTATCGGGTCAGCCGTGGCCCCTCCCTCCCCGGAGGGACCTCCTGTCTCAAGCGGGGGGGGATGGGGGGGGGAAATCTACCATCCTCACCCAGACAGGATAGCTCTCTGGGCCTGGCCCGTGAGAGGTGGAATTTAAATGCAGCAGGCCTGCCCCCATCAGTCATACACACTATACAGAGTGCAAGAGCCTCTTCCACTCGTTCACTGTATAGTAATAAATGGCGAGTCTTTGAAGAATGGTGTGGACGGAGTCATATTGTCCCTTTTCAATGTTCAGTGAGGGACATATTATGTTTCCTGCAGGATCTGTTAGATAAAGGGAAAGCTTTTTCTACGATAAAGGTATACTTAGCGGCTATATCTGCTTGTCATGTGGGGTTTGGTGACAAGACAGCAGGTCAGCACCCTTTAATAAGTCGATTTATGAAGGGGGCACGACGTAAGAGGCCAGTGGCCAGGCGAATGGTCCCATTGTGGGATTTGACTACAGTCTTAGAGGCCCTTTGTCAACACCCTTTTGAGCCGTTGGAAACTATAGGGTTAAAGCTTCTCTCTCTTAAGACAGCACTACTGTTAGCGCTGGTGTCAGCTAAGAGGGTGAGTGACTTACAGGCGCTGTCGGTCAGCCCGTCTTGTCTGCAGTTTTCTACAGGGTTGACAAGGGTTTCCTTTCGCCCTAACCCTGCTTTCGTACCTAAAGTAGTGGATTCGTCATATAGATGTCAGATTACGGATCTTGCAGCTTTTCACCCTCCTCCGTTCTCTTCTCCGGAGGATAGGAGGTTGAATGCCTTGTGTCCTGTATGGGCACTTCGTGTGTACGTAGAAAGGACAGCAGGTTTCAGGAAAAATGATCAGCTGTTTGTGTCATGGGCTACTCCTCACAAAGGGAAGCCATTGTCACGTCAGCGACTGTCCCATTGGATTGTAGAAGCTATTTCCTTAGCATATGAATGCAGAGGTTCCCAACCTCCCGAGGGCTTAAGGGCCCACTCCACTAGGGGCATGGCGACGTCATGGGCCTTACTTAGGGGCGTTTCGGTCCAGGAGATCTGTGCTGCAGCAAGCTGGGCCACACCACACACTTTTGTGCGATTTTATAGACTGAATGTGTCTGAGCCATCCTTAGCTCATACAGTGTTAGGAACCAGCACGTCGAGTCTCATATGATTGGTATAGCGTACGTTGCAATCCGGGAGTGGTCTATATCTCCCATAGTGAAACACCGAGCGAAGTTAGAAAAAGAACGATGGGTTACTTAACGTAATCCCGGGTTCTTTGATAACAGAGTGAGGTGTTTCACCAACACTTCCCTCCTTGCATAGGAACGGGAAGAAATCTCTCTGAATGACTTCGTAGGGGTCGACCTGAGTAATATAGGTGGGGGCGGAGCCTGATCCCAGGTCGACCTGTCTGTCAAAGACAGACGTGGTGGCATAGGAGCTTCCGTAGTTGGTCACGCCCAAAGCGATTCCCATAGTGAAACACCTCACTCTGTTATCAAAGAACCCGGGATTACGTTAAGTAACCCATCGTTTTCAAAGTACACTGGTTGTGCATAAGCATCGTCTCAAGAGGTCATGTTAATAGTGAAGCTTGTTGCTGTTAGATTTAAAACTGCATCTCAGTTGGTTTATTTAACTATAAACTGCATCTGAATATGCACACTGGGAGTTCAAAATTTTTGGAATAATTTTGGAATCAGTTGTAATTTTATTTTAACATTTAATAATAATAATAATAATAATAAATAAAAAAAAGAACAGTACTATTGTGAAATATTATTACAATTATTTTCCAGCATCCATTACCCCAGTCTTTGGTGTCAAATGATCCTTCAGAAATCATTATAATATGCTAATTTGCTGATCAAGAAACATTCTTATTATTATCAGTACTGTGTGATTCAAAACAGTTGTGCTGCTCAATATTTTTGTGGAGATTGTGAAACACTACATTCAAAAGATTGGAGTATGATTTAAAATGATACATTTATTCAACAGGGGTGCATTACATTGATTTCTGAAGGATCGTGTGATACTGAAGACTGGAATAATGGCTGCTGAAAATTCAGCTTTTACATTACAGGAATAAATTACATTTTACAATTTATTCAAATAGAAAGTTAGTATTGTAATAACATTTCACTATATTACAGTTTCTACTGTAAATGCAGACTTGGTGAGCAGAAAAATCTGAGTTCTAAACCTTTTGACCCCCAGTTTAAATATTCAAGTATTCAAAGATTGAAGCTGGTTGGATCACCGCTGGCAGGATTACGGTTGTGAGGCTCTGTAGCCTCCAATTCTGTCAGTATTGCATATCTTGATAATGGAATTTTTGCTCATTCTTTCAGAGCAATATTGCTCAAGCTCTGTTGTGGTATGTTTTAGGTCATTGCCCTGTTGGAAGATGAATCGTCTTCCAAATTTCAGTGCTTTCGCGGATTGCTTCACGTTGTCCTCAGGGATTCCACTATACGTGGCTCCATCCATTTTTACTCCTAACTTTATGAGTTTTCCAATCCTTGCCGCAGAGAAGCCTCCCCAAAGCTTAATGCTGCAACCACCATGCTTCACTCTAAATATTGTGTTCTCCGTGCGATGTACTACAAGGGTTTTGCCTTTTTAACAGCATGGAGGTCCAAAATTTCATGCTATCAGACCGTTGTGTGTACCTTTAGATGGTTGTGCCCTTCACATGCTTTCAAATGGATATTAATATCTTGTTTACAGTATAAGAACTTATACTGTACATGATTATATGTTCTTTTTTGTCTACCATTGATTTGCACACAAAATGTGAGTCTCTACCTTTAAACTTTTCCCTGTTCAACATTTGACTTCTGTACTTAATTTGGCTGTCAAAATATTGATAACAAGGAGACCATCAAAAATGCATTTATGAAAATGCCATTGTACATGCTTTATTAATAATGCAACACTGGGTTAAAAATCAGTTTTAAAAGGCATGAAAGAAAAATATCCATACTTAAAACCTTATAAACCATAATCTCTAGCTTCCACTAGATAGCGTGAGCTCTGGTGAGAATATGCTCATCTCCTGAGAAGCAAGTTTGGTTTATAGCTGCAAAGGAAGCAAAGTTTCATTTGTTTAGCAAAGGAACACCAGTCTCCTCTTGGTTTATATCGAAATCCTCTGACATTTGTCATTACCAGTGTATTGTTTTGCTCTTTCCTCTCTGCTTCTGCGTTCGTCACATCTCACCTGAGCTTATGCTACTCCTACGTCCTACATCATCCGCTGGAACGCCACTCTCTCGTGAAAGTGCGTACGACCGTTAGCGGAAGAAAGATTACGGATTATAAAGTTTTACATATAGATATTTTTTTTAAATCTATCCTGCGACCAATATCTACATATATAATAAACATTATAATGTCATGAAAGTCATGGCCTAATGGTTAGAGAGTCGGACTGGCAATCGAAAGGTTGTGAGTTCGAGTCTCGGGCCGGCAGGAATTGTAGGTGGGGGGAGTGCATGTACAGTTCTCTCTCCACCTTCAATACCATGACTTAGGTGCCCTTGAGCAAGGCACCGAACCCCCAACTGCTCCCTGGGCGTCGCAGCATAAATGGCTGCCCACTGCTCCGGGTGTGTGTTCACAGTGTGTGTGTGTGCACTTCGGATGGGTTAAATGCAGAGCACAAATTCTGTGTATGGGTCACCATACTTGGCTGAATGTCATGTCACTTTCATGAAAAGTGTAGCACAAACTCTTTATGCTGTTTGCATGGTGGCCACCATTGGCAAGACAGAACTAAGGGGAACAAACTTCGACAGTACACCAGGATGGAGGGTGTCTTCACCGAGCGCCAACCTCCCGCTCTCTCTCGTGAGGCCAATAAGGAAGTGACTAAAACTGCAATTCATCGACTGGCCGCTTGAGGCTGGCTGCAAAAGGGAGTCAGTCCCATAGACTCCCCATGTTAAAATGCCCAACTTTACAGCAGGAAAAAACATGTTTACAGCCTGGTTCAAAAAATTATTTTGGTCTAAATAGCTAATTTTGCCCTTCATGACAACTGTGAGGGGGTGAATTTTTTTATAACTCATCCGTTTAAATTATATTAAGACTTAAAGTTCTGCATAGTTAAGGGCGTAGCCACTTGAGTGACAGGTGGATTGCCGCTGCTGACACTGCCGTCGTGCTAGGTGGGTGTGGCTAAAGCAACTAGCTCCTGCCTTTTTGCCCATTTTTGATTGTCCGGGAGAGTCGCGCGGTGACGCGCTGCCAAGATAGCGACGGCCCGCTCTACACACTTTAGGCTTCAAAAACACACTTCAGGAGTCTACGGGTGACGTCACGGACACTACGTCCATGTTTTTATACAGTCTATGGTCTTCACCCTTCCATTTTTTTGCATTTGGCTCCGCTTGCCCTTTCAAATCAGTGAGTAGCTCACTTGTGCAGGATATGAATTATTACCTCTCAGAGGGAGAGGAAATGAAGAGAAAGGGAGGGGCAATGTAAAAGCGTACTCAGTAAAGAGTCCATTGCTGGTCTGAGAAATATAAAACTTTAAAATAGCCACTGACATTTACACTAGCTCCCCATGTCTGCTGTTTTAATAATGTCACTGTGAGGACAGAAAAGCGTGCACACCTGTGATGAGTCAAGAAATTCTCCACTGTTATACGAGGAAATTGAATGAGCGAGAGAACAAGTTCAACTAAATTTAAGCTTTTACTTTTTGCTAATGTGCTAGACTAAACTGTATTATCCAAAGTACAAATAACAACTGCTTTCCTCACATGTAGTTCCCCTCTGAGATGGTCTTTCACAGAACTGAAATCTCCTTTTTTCATGCTTGTTATACTGCTGCTTTGTGGTGGAAAAGTGTTCAAATTTGTGCTTAACCCTCGTTGTGTTCTGATCATTTTGTCAGGACAGGATTTGTTTTTTTTTTTTTTTCAAAAATTGCTTTCTGACTTTGCTCTTACAAAGTATAACATAACATATCTTGGTCACGTTTTTACTAATCATGAAAAGACTAAATGTGAGATACATTTGAGACCTGTCAGGGTGTGGGACAGAAGAATTCTAACCAAATTAAAGTTGGTAGTCTGTATTTGTATAATGTATGGGAAATACTGTAATAGATTTGTAGACACATTTATCTATCCAAAAGTGTAAATGGAATGTGTGCATGCAGGATGCAGGAAGTGACTAAGGATGTTTCATTTGGAGAATTAGTTTCAAAACATTTTGCATTTTCTCCCTAAATTTGGTAGAATTCATTGCAGCATTATTTAAACAACTTGTTCAGTTTGATTTTGTGCACTCTACACAGATTTTTGATGATTTAGTTGTCATTTCTTCAATTTTCATTTGCAGTCAAACCAGTTGTAAAATGCAGTCACTGATGTTAATACCTGAACTCTGTGTGTAGAGAACCAGATTAAGCACTGTGTGTAAATATACCTTTGTTCCACTTCACATCATATGTAGCTGAACCATCTTGACCTCATGTGGTCGAAACAGCACTGGCGACCCATACTGATATCTGATTTAATCTGATTCACCCTTTGCATGCTCTCTCTCTCTTTTTGATGTTCAGATTGCTATCCTGGCCTGCACAGCAGATACCAAGCCAACTCTGCGGGTTGCTACAGAGTACCCAGTGTTAATGGGGTTCTGTTTATGACTGGCCTGGCTCTGCTTATAGAGGAAATATAATCACAGCGCCAATAATGTCTGTGTATGTGCTCCTATGCTCACCGAGGCATAGCTTACATTTGGGATGTTTGTCTTATGTTATTGTAGTTATATTTTGCAAACAATGCCCATTTAGGAGGCCTTGAGGTTTTTTTCCCACTCTGATCTGTTAGTATTTAATGTTTACACAGCAGTTCAAACAAAAATTAAATGATTAATTGATGATTTATTAATGTAACATTTATGTCTTGTTTCCATTTTGCTGATTTAACCTGGTTTTCATGTGTTCTAATTGGTTAATTCTGTTCACCTGTTGTCTTGTTAATTGCCTCAGTTCTTTTGCTACGTGCTTATATGTCCTCAGTTCTCCCTCTGTGTTTGTCAGTTCTCATTTATGTCGTTGGCATATATTTCATTCTTGTCCCCAGTATTTTTATCTGACTTTATAAAGTTTATTTGTATGGTTTAGGTTTGAGTAAAGTTATTTGCATGTGTTTAAAGCAATAATTCTGCAATACTGATAAATGGAATTTATAACCAAGTTTGACAAAACAAAGGGGGGGGGGGGTACATTTTACTAATATGGTCACATGTGCACTGAGAGGAGTGCAGAGCAAGGAACAGAGGGAGATGAATAAATCCAGAGAACTTTAATTAGAACACTCACATGTAGACATGAGCAACACCGGATGCTGAACTAAATACATGGATTACTGTTTACACAGATGACGAGACACCTGGGATCAATGAAAAATGGGGAACACTTGGAATAGAATCAGCATAATCAGAACAGAAACATCCAAATCTGGGAATAAACACTGGGACACAGGGAGCACACGGGGGACACAAACCTGACAAGACACCCCTTTCCGGAAGGCACAGCCTCACACCATAGAACAAAGTCAGAATTTCGCAACAGATAATCTCATCATCCAACCCTAGCAGGAAGCTCGCACCTAGAGCGGCATCGGACCAGCTCACCCAGTTAGATAACACGAGAAAACCCTCCACATACTGTTCCAACCTCAGACCGCGCTGCTGTGGACCCCACAGCGCATCCTCAGCTGCAGTTATTTTTTGTGATCCAGTATTCTGTCACAGGTGCACTACTGAATGGAGTGCAAGGAACAGAGAAAGATGAGTACATCAATCTGGAGAAGTTTAATTAAAACAAAGAAAACTCACATAGACATGACCAATACTAAACACAGGGAACACTATTTAAACACATGAAAAGATGAGGGGATGACGAGACACACCTGGGATCAATGAAAACGAACGGGGAACACCTGGAATAGAATCAACATAATCAGGACAGGAACAGGAAACTAACCAAATATGGGCATAGAGCGCATGGGGAACACAACATAAGCCTGACAAATACATTAATAATGTATGTTTCAGTGACTATATAAATGTATGAAAATATGAATATTTTACATATGGATGCATACTAATAAGATCATTTTATTTTATTGACACTGACAGTGAAACCGTAATTACAGACATTTCTAGCTAATCTGAATAGATGTTAGGCTATATGTCACCCTTTATTAGATATCAGAACCACCCAGTAAATACAACGGATCAGTTTCTGTGATAACAGACATGACAGAACACACAAGTGAAACAGCTGTAATGAGTCAACTTCATCTCGCCTGTTAATTACTTCATACACATCCTGCACTGTTGCTTATGGGACTAATTATGAGGCAGACAGGCAAAGATTTCAAAGTGTCTCTCCAGAACTTTGTAATGTCAAATGGGTGTGTATTCACGGGTAATGGTGCACAGAGAGACACACGAGAAGTTCTTCTCCATGGTGTTGGTTTGCTTTGATGGTTTTGTTTGAGGAGCATAGCACATGCCATAAAGATGTGTATCCATTCAAAACAATGGCTGTTTCGGTACTTTACTGCAATAGGCCACATCAAGCAATGTGTCAATAACCTATATTTATTGAATCAAAACTTTTTTTTTCTTTCATAAAATTGATAGGGTGAAAAAAAAGCAAGAGTGCCTGAACGACAAATAATGTGACATGAATGGCTGTTTATGGTTTTGAAAATTCATTTTCCAAAAAATGCCAAATGGTGTAACCATCAAGTAAAATATTATATTTTACTTGAATATAACATCAAGTAAAATGTAATATTACTTGTAATATAACATGCTTTTTTCTTACATCTTTAATACAGTGTATTAAAAATTTAACAATTGTTTTCAAAACATAAAAATTCCCAGATATAGTAAACTGTGTTTGATTTGTGCATATTTTTCTCCTGATTCAGACTTTTTCATAATTTCTTTTTTTTTTTTTTTTAATTAAAAAGATGTCTCATCTTAGCTATAAGCAATGGTTTGAAGTAAAAACAAACAAACACACACACTCTTCATGATGGATGTGTAGATTACAAATACACATGCAAGGTCAAAAATGCTTTAGTTTTTTTCATAATAGCATTATAATTAATATATAATATAATTTTAATGCTCAACAGAAAATATTAACATAAATTATTAATTATACTTACAGGTTGAGATTCAGTGGAGCAGCTGGTCCAAATAAACTGTCTACTTGTCACGGCTTACGCTGCTGGAAGGAACACAGAGCCGAGGGATAAACGAAACAAGGATTTATTAAATAAAACATAGGCAAGGTAAGTAGCAGATAACAGGTGGCAAGTGGCAAGTAACAGGTGGCAAGTGACAAGTGACAAGTAACAAATGGACAAGTGGACAAGCAACTAGTAACGAGTAGACCTGACAAAACAGAACAGAAAGACAAGGCTTAAGTAGAAGGGATAATTGGGGAAACACAGGTGGATGGCATGACTAAATTAACAGGGACATGGAACACATGGGGAAATGAAGAGACACTCCTGGAAACTAATCAAACCAGACACGGAAGACAGAAACTGGGTCACAGGGGCAAAAACACACAAAATGAGTCCAGGTGTGTGACAGTACTCCCCCCTCCCGGTAGGTGCGTCCTCGCACCGTAGAAACAACAAAGGGAGGCCAGCAGACAGGGACCACAGAGGAAGGAGCCAGGGAGGAGATGACGGAGGGAGGAGCCAGGGAGGAGATGACGGAGGGAGGAGCCAGGGAGGAGACAGGAAGGATCTGAAGCAGGAGGTACCGAGCAGGACCCAGGCCACAGCCATAACGGCCCAAGGTGGGGCCGACGGTGGAAGGAGCCATGGAGGAGGAATGGTCACCGACTCCAGGGACTCGACCCACGGCCACGGAGCAAGTGGAGGAGGAGCCCGAGGCGGAGACGGAGAGCCGAAGAGCCAGGGTGACGGGGAGGAGCCGGAGGTCCTAGGCGGAACTGATGGCTCTGGTGACTGACGCGGCGATGTGGATCCGGAAGGCCGCGGTGAGGCCAGAGTGACCGAGGACTGAGGTGTAGCCGAGGGGATGAAGGAGCCTGACGGAGCCGGAGGGACGGAGGGATTAGGCGAAGCCGGAGGAGTGGAGTCCCGAGGCATAGGAAGGACGACGCCAGACCAAGGCGGAGCCGGAGGGACGAGGGAGCCAGGCAGAGCCTGCGGACTGCCGGGCCACGGCGGAGAGGAAGGAGCTAGGAGCCATGGTGGAGCCGACGGGTCAACGGACCGAGGCGGAGTCCAGGCCTCAGAGGCTGGAGGCGGAGGTGAGGGAGACGCCGACCAAGGCGTCGCTGGAGGATGGCGGTCCCGCTGAGCTCGCACCACAATGATGGTAGACTGAGGGCGAGCAGAGGGGCAGCCAGACGACAGCGGAGGAGGAGGCAGGGCTTAACGGGGGAACAGGAGCCCGTCCTGGGCTTAACGGGGAATCAGGAGCCCGTCCTGGGCTTAACGGGGAATCAGGAGCCCGTCCTGGGCTTAATGGAGGATCAGGAGCCCGTCCTGGGCTTAAAGGAGGATCAGGAGCCCGTCCTGGGCTTAAAGGAGGATCAGGAGCCCGTCCTGGGCTTAACAGGGGAACAGGAGCCCTTCCTGGGCTTAACAGAGGATCAGGAGCCCGTCTTGGGCTTAACGGGGGAACAGGAGCCCGTCTTGGGCTTAACGGGGGAACAGGAGCCCGTCCTGGGCTTAACGGGGGAACAGGAGCCCGTCCTGGGCTTAACGGGGGAACAGGAGCCCGTCCTGGGCTTAACGGGGGAACAGGAGCCCGTCCTGGGCTTAACAGAGGATCAGGAGCCCATCCTGGGCTTACAGGAGGATCAGGAGCCCGTCCTGGGCTTAACGGGGGAACAGGAGCCCGTCCTGGGCTTAACGGGGAATCAGGAGCCCTTCCTGGGCTTAACAGAGGATCAGGAGCCCATCCTGGGCTTACAGGAGGATCAGGAGCCCGTCCTGGGCTTAACGGAAGATCAGGAGCCCTTCCTGGGCTTAACAGAGGATCAGGAGCCCGTCCTGGGCTTACAGGAGGATCAGGAGCCCGTCCTGGGCTTACAGGAGGATCAGGAGCCCGTCCTGGGCTTAACGGAAGATCAGGAGCCCTTCCTGGGCTTAACAGAGGATCTGGCATAGGTGAATTGGAAACCCCCTCATTTTGACCCATTTGGCGCTCCACATTTTGCTCCCTCGTGGTGGGCAGTGTCGCCGGCTCTCGCACCTGGTCTGACGGGTTGCTCTCTGGCTCTCCGTCATAGGTGGGCTCGGGCTTATGCCTCGTACCGTGGGGAGATTGTAGGCTGGGCTCTGGGTCCAGAGTGGACCTGGCGAGATCCTCCATTGGGCCGACCGTGAGAGGTGACCCATTTCTCACCAGATTCCACTCTATAAAGGCGGCGAAATCCTCCCGAGGACCATCTTCGGGCGACAACGCTCTGCACCTGGAGTTCAGGCTGGCGTGATAAAAGGTGCAGAGCGCGTGGTCCGGGTAGCTGGTGGCATTAGCTATCCAGAGAAACCGTCTGGTATGGTCCTCGAGAGACAGTCCCTCCTGCTCCAGCAGGAGGAGGAGGTATTCGGGGCGATAGAGGGGATCCATGACACACTACAGAAAGAAAAAGACTGTGAAAAAACGGAAAACAAAACGGAGGGAAAACACGCAGTTTATAACTTTTTAGGTCGGGTCTTCTGTCACGGCTTACTCTGCTGGAAGGAACACAGAGCCGAGGGATAAACGAAACAAGGATTTATTAAATAAAACATAGGCAAGGTAAGTAGCAGATAACAAGTGGCAAGTGGCAAGTGGCAAGTAACAGGTAACAGGTAACAAGTGACAAGTGACAAGTGACAAGTGACAAGTGACAAGTGGACAAGCAACTAGTAACGAGTAGACCCGACAAAACAGAACAGAAAGGACAAGGCTTAAGTAGAAGGGATAATTGGGGAAACACAGGTGGATGGCATGACTAAATTAACAGGGACATGGAACACATGGGGAAATGAAGAGACACACCTGGAAACTAATCAAACCAGACACGGAAGACAGAAACTGGGTCACAGGGGCAAAAACACACAAAATGAGTCCAGGTGTGTGACACTACTGAGCCATCTTTCAAGAGCAAGCATTTTGTGAATCCTGTGTTGAACTCCTTGAGATTGGAGAAGCTGTCATCAGTAAAATGACAGGAACACAAAAAAAGATTGGGGTTGTAATGCTTTGGTACCGTGGGAACAAAAAAGTATTTAAACCACTGATCATTAGCAGCCTCTTTATTTTGAGGTGAAAATAAAACTAATTTACTTTCACAGCATCTTACCACACAAACATGCTACAGTGTTTGAGGGCTGGCCAAGTGGTTCGCAGCTGTCCAACGTAGAACATAGGAGGACATTATGCAAATGTGTCACCCTGTGACATGTGTGGCTATCGCAGAAGTGGGATTCAAATTACTGACTACTTTTTTTCGGTCAATTCTTTCTTTTGGGAAACAGTAACTTTATTTATTATGCACTTTCGGCTTTGCAACTTTGCAGATTGTTTGCATTCATATACAGCTACATTATACACTGCATGAAAGGCAATATTAAAGGCATAACAAGGGCACTTCAACTGATGAACTGGAGTCCATCAGTTGGATTACTTGTGGATTATTGTGATTTATTTTATCAATGTTTGGACTCTCATTCCGACAGCACTCATTCACTGCAGAGGATTCATTTAAAGCTCACTTAAATCTATTGAACATTTATTTTAGATCATGACATTGCGGTGTCTTGGATGCCTGATAGAAATAATTTCTTCAGGATGTAAAGTTCTTTCATGCACAAAACCTTGCCTGTTAAGTCATTGACTGACTGAGCAGCTGCCAGCTGCAGCTGCCAGTCTTTATAAAATCAACATATGCAGCATCAGCTGACCTCGACCATGACAGCCATTATGTTGACCTCCGTGTGAACCCTGTCTTTTTTTTACTTGCTTATTTTGGCAGGCTGTCCCTGAGGCAGCTGAGCTGTGTCGAGCTTCACCCCACTTCAAAGGGAGAATATAGGCCTGCTTTGCATAATCTAGCAGAGAGAAGAAGCGCAAAAAGCACAGCAGAGAAGCTGCAGCAGGAACATACAGCGTTTGATAATCTCTCCCCCACCACTAGTCACAGATCTGCTAACATCCCAGCACAAAAGGGAGAATGATTGGACATCAAGCTTAGTCTTGGAGTCCGGCTGTGATTATGTTCATGTGATTATCATTTTGTTTCACTTGATCTGAAAGTCCAAACTGTTGGAGCCTATATAGGCTATTAAAAGAAGCAAGGCCGTCATGTTCATAAAATGGTGACTGATGATTAGATGCCATATATAAAATTTTGATGATTCATATATACATATAGATGTAAGTAAAGCTGAGGCTACCCGCTAGGCATTTCTTTCAGATGCACTTCCACCAGTGCCGTTTGGGTAGCTGTAGAGTCGTCAGCTGGGAGCCACCCTTTCTAGATGTTTCGCTCCTTTAATTCCGGAACATCTCCGGGTGGTGGAGCAGCCGCACTAGGATCTGGCTCTTCCCCAAGGCTTGTCTTTTCTGCATAGCCAGAGCCTAAAGCTCCTCTGCCTTTTCTGCCAGATCTTTTGGGCCTTTTGCAGCTTGGGGCCTCTGACACTGACAGTCTTAATGAAACGCTACGTGGAGAATCCAGTGAAGCCTCTGCAGCCAACCTTCTCTCTCTCTCTATCTCTCTCTCTCTCTCTCTCTCTCTCTCTCTCTCTCTATATATATATATATATATATATATATATATTTTTTTTTTTTTTTTTTTTTTTTTTTTTTTTTTTGCTCCGATCCAACGTAGATGTGCACGGCTTTTCTGTTTTCAGAAAACACCTTCCCATAGCACCAACTCCCCATCCCACTGAGCTCATACCAAAATTTTTGTCCAAATATCCTACCTGAAAGGATTGCTGAGCTAAGTCTGGCCTTAGATCCTGTGAACTCCTCATCAGCAAGGTCAGTCACAGTCCAGCGAGGTTTAATGTCCATCACTTGAAAGTAATGGATTGAAGCAGTTCTTTTTCTGATCTGAGACTAGTTTTACAGTTCTGTCATGGGCATTTTTCCCACAGCAGATTCAGAAGGAGGTTTTGACTGAGAGGCCGCATGAAGACAGAAAGTATCACCCTTCAGCTGCGGTCATAACAGTCTCTCCTGCTTTATATAGCCCATTAAATATGATTCTTAATAAAGCTGACTATATATCTAACTGACCAACCTACCATTAAAAATGAATGAATGGTGCCACATGATGCAAGTAGAAAGCTAAGGGATTGTGCATGTGTAGGAGGAGGAAAGAGAGTATGGAGAGGTGCGTGGACGTGCCTTCTGGGAGGGGGAGGTAATGTCAGACCTGTGTTCCGGTTGTGTTGTGTTTTGCTCCACATGACCCAGTTTCTCCTGATTGTGTTCATTGAATCACCTGTGTTCCCCTGATTATCCTGGTTTACTTCCAGTTACTTAAGCCCAGTATTTTCCTGTGTTTAGTGTCCATTGTTATTTCAGTGTTATCCAGTGTCCAGTATCTTTGTGCATCATTGGTGTCATTGATGACTGTCACATAAAGGTCCAGAGGCCAGGTAGTCATTACCTCAACAGCTATAAAATGCTATAAACACTTAAAACTTTCATTAATTTTTTAGTCTTTGTGTATCTTTGGCAAAAGTGAGCTTTCACCCATTTAATTGGACCATTTTCAGCAGTGTGTGAGCTCTTTGTGTATCTAAAACACTGGTTTGCTGGTCAGTCTTGAATGTAATTAAACGCCTTTTTTAAAAAACCCTATCCCATGTGTACATTTTTAGAAACCTAATGAATCTAACAAGTACAAAGTTAATTCAAGAAAACAATGTATAACATTTTCAAAGGATTTCTGTAATTGTTGCTTGTGTTCTTCATGAAGGCCCTTGTTTTATTGTTCAGGAACTCAAAGAGTTTCCCTTGTTTTACCCTGAATCTTTTAGGCAATTTTGGTTTGATTAAAACAATTGTGGTGTGATTGCTCTATTAGTGTGCTTCATTTGGACCGATACCCACTGAAAATTCTGCTTCACACTCTGGTGTGGTTTGAGCGATATATGAATGGCACATGCACCAAAGACATCTAAATGAACCAAAAACCACACCTGATGTCACAAGATATGACCATCAAATCTAAGCATACCTGGTTCTTTTCATAGGAACTATGTTGCCCAGTAAAGTTTGGTACAGTCGTCGGAACCATTGTCTTCTTGCAGCAGATTTCCATTGTTTTAGATGTTTGGTAAATTGGCAAAATATACATCATTAAAGCTGTCCAATCAGATTGTAACTATCCAGCCTTTTGTTTTGTATCTTTAGGTATGATGTTAAAAATGACAGTGTGAACACACTGTCAAAACTCTGTATATTTGAGGTAGTAGTTTTTTGCCTAAATAGTATAAATATATAAAAAAAATAATATTTTATTTTATATATATATACAGTACAGACCAAAAGTTTGGACACACCTTCACATTCAAAGAGTTTTCATTATTTTCATGACTATGAAAATTGTAGAGTCACACTGAAGGCATCAAGGGCTATTTGACCAAGAAGGAGAGTGATGGGGTGGCCTCCACAGTCACCAGACCTGAACCCAATCGAGATGGTTTAGGGGTGAGCTGGACCGCAGACAGAAGGCAAAAGGGCCAACAAGTGCTAAGCATCTCTTGGGGAACTCCTTCAAGACTGTTGGAAGACCATTTCAGGTGACTACCTCTTGAAGCTCATCAAGAGAATGCCAAGAGTGTGCAAAGCAGTTATCAAAGCAAAAGGTGGCTACTTTGAAGAACCTAGAAAATGACATATTTTCAGTTGTTTCCCACTTTTTTGTTATGTATATAATTCCATATATAATTCTACATGTGTTAGGTCATAGTTTTGATGCCTTCAGTGTGAATCTACAATTTTCATAGTCATGAAAATAAAGAAAACTCTTTGAATGAGAAGGTGTGTCCAAACTTTTGGTCTGTACTTATATAATATATATATATATATATATATATATATATATATATATATATATATATATATATATATATATATATATATATATATATATATTTTATTATTATTATTTTTTTTTATTTCATTGGTCCAGACCAAACGAACCAAGATAAATTGAAGTACACGGTTAAACACACTCTTATTTCTCTCCATTGGACAACTGAATAGACAACAGAAGAACAGTGACATCCATTTGGGGTCAAGAGGTCAGAGTATGAAACACAGCTGCTGAATGCCAAAAGATGTGATGGCTGAGTTGGTCCAAGGATTTTGAAAGTGCAAATTAAAACTGTTCAGTTCATTTATGGGCTCTGACTGAGCAAAATAACATCTTCTGGATCTGTGCCAAGGTCTGGCAAGCTTTTGGGAGCCCTGCCACATTGCACATGATATGCTGATGCATCAGGTCAATTAAAAACAGACCTGATGAGAAGGCAATTTAGTAGCACTAAGGAACAGATGATTGGCAGCTATAAGAGAACCAGGCTGATCATCTGGGATGTAGGGAGGCTGTAAATCAAGATAAATTCATGACTTTTTTATGTTAAATTAATATTGTGTTCACTTGGATAGGCATGCTCTCACCGTACATGGCTGAATCTATTTTAGATTGATATAACAATGGTGTCACTAACCTGGGGTGTGTTTCCAAAAACCATAGTTGCTAACTAAGTTAGCAACTTTGTTGATTGCAATGCAATTTCCCATTGCCAACCAACTAAGTTTTATAACAGGTTAGCAACTAGGGTTTTGGGAAACGCACCCCTGGTCAGATCTGGCCAATGAAATAGCTGCAGTCTATCATCTATGAATCAATCTTTCTGCAGTAATCCATGGGAATATTGGTAATTTCTTGCTGACCTAACCAGACAATTGATCTGTGTTAAATAAAGTATTTGTACTTAATTCCAGTAATAATTAACCCCTGCTTTCTTCTGATCTGAAAATGAAAAGATTTCTATCACTTATTTATGCATGACATCTAATAAATACATACACACATCAAATAAACACAAAGGTAACCAGAGTGACAGCTAACTGGTCCATTAAATATAAGAATGCTTATCATCCAAAATCTTACAGTCATCCTCAAAAATATATTAAAATGATGTGGTTTAGAGATGTGCTCTCATGTAAGCTCATTCTTCCAGCTGTCTGCATGCCACATATATAGTAGTAATATTGCTATACATTGATGTGCATGATCTAAATGGATTATTATTATTTAATTTCTTTTTTTTTTCAATTAAAAGCTGCATACATCATGGGAATGCACATGGTGCCACTTATTTAATACTATTTAGGCAGAAAACTACTACCTCAAATATACAGATTTTTGCATTTTGTCCCAACAACACAGAACTACTTCAGAAAAATGACAACAAAGCTCAATATTCACCATGAACACTCTGTTTCCATGAAAACCTACCACAGAGAACTTCACAAAGCCAACATCCATGAAAGAGCTGCAACTGCAGAACCTTTAATAACAGACATCAGTTTTGGAGAGAAGAGTGAGAAGTAGACTCCCTCCAAAATCTCTGAAGCAACTGGCAGATGTTCTGATAGACATCGTTCACTTGGAAAAACACTTAAATAATCAAATATTTCCCCAAGAATTCACATTATTTTGTCCAACCCCTATATTTTGTATTTATATAAAAAATTTTTACGTCATTTGGCAGGAATAATGCAGAATGACATTGTTATGTAAGGCAGAAGATGCTGTGTGAATTGGATTCTAACTGATAGCTAATTTGCAGCCTCAGTCCCTGGCTAGGTTTATTTAAAATAGTTACAAATATAGCTAAAAATTACATTTTAATTTTACATTTAATATGAATCGATGTGGATGTGAGGTGGGATGTTCTTCACGAGTCTGCTGCCACAGGGCTAATTTGAAAGAGAGACTGTGTAAAACACAGACATAATCCATTTTAAACTCTACACAGCTTTGTCTCATTAGTGTCTGTACTTCGAGCTCCAGTGTGCTGACTTCATTAGCTAATATTGGACAGTAAAATTGGCTGTTGAAAAAGGCTAAGACATCCGGCGCTGCCAAGGAGGAGTCCAATATTAGCTAATGATATTGAGCTAAAATGAGCTTACAATGGAACACAATTGCTACCATTTCAAGCTAACATCCATGCAGTGCCATAACTTTTGTTAGTCCCCCAGTGTGAGGAAATTGACGGTTAATATTAGGCCTATATCCCCTAGGGGAATTGCTAATTTGTCATTCAGCTATAGCTTTATCAGTGTTTTGCTATAGACCACATTTACATTTCCTGTGTATTACTCACTCACATCGACACCGGAGAAATACACTTTTTTACAGTTAAGTACAGTACAATTTGGTATGGGTAACCCTGCTCAAACTTGCGTTTCAAACATATGCTACAAGCTGTACTACGGTAAAGTTCAAATTAAATATATAATGTTAAACATAACTTTATGCTCAGCCAAAACAATGATCAAGAACTAATAATAGATTCATAAGACCCTGAAAGACTGATAAAAATAGCCAATTGTTTCTCATGTTTTATCACTACAGAGACATCAGAACCAGTGGCAAATATCAGAAGGGCTAGCCGAGCTAAGGCTTTTGGGATACAAGTCAAGTCAAGTCACCTTTATTTATATAGCGCTTTAAACAAATAAGATTACGTCAAAGCAACTGAATAACATTAATTAGGAAATTTTCACAGATGAAATATCATCATCTCAGTTCAGTTTAAATAGGATCTGTGCAATCATTTGCAATCAAGTCAGTGACAATGATAAACAAATTCCTTGTGTGTTTGCTCGCACCTGGTGAATGAAGATAATTCTGATTTTGATTCTGATTCTGATACATGCGCACTGAGCGCCCGGTGATCGCCTGGAGCTCCGAAATCGGCATAGTAAAAATATTTTAAAATAGGCGCTATCTTTATAAATAAATCACAGGTTTGAATTTTAAACAATTACATTCTCACCTGAAAACTCTTTAAACTACATTTCATGACACAATAACAGTATTGTTTTAAAACATTACGCGTTTCTTAGGGGAAAGATGTTTCATAAGTTCACAAGAACAGACAAGAATGCAAATTGAGAAATGGCTATTTTCTGTGTGAAAATATAGAATTATAAAATACACGGTTAGATTTATTTTTGTGTTTGCGCACACTGATGTAAATAAGCCCAACACAGCAGAGTGGGACAAGTGAAGGAGAAGCTTTATCCCCTTTGTATCGCACAAAAGTGACAATTCTAGTCAACCAATCAATGTTGTGCTGTGAGTTTTATCCCAACGGAAGGGTACCAGAAAAGTGATACGGTTTGCTATTTTGGTACCATTCACAGTTTCTGACAGTGGAAACAAAAAAATTGCGTACTGTACTGTACTGTACGAACCATACCGTTCAGTGGAAATGAGCCATTTCATTGCAAGGTGAGAACTGTTTGAAGATCAGATAAAAAAGCAATTGAGGTTTGCTTGGGGTTTATATATATATATATATATATATATATATATATATATATATATATATATATATATATATATATATATATATATATATATAAACAAATGCATGCCTTGTGTATTCAATGAGTTAGTGTCTCGATCACGCAACTCCAAAGTGTGCAGTGTGCAAGTTGTACTAACATAGACTAAGCTTTGGAATGGCTCAGTCTCCAGGGGGATTTGTGTATGTAAAGGGAGGGAGAATGTGAAAATGTCTGAAACATTAATATTGCTGTAATCTGATATAGATTTCACTTGGGGCAAAGGCATTCATCTAGCAGGGATAGAATGACTAATGAAGGATTTATGATATGTGGCTTATCTCAGCAGACACTTATTAGAAGTTTAGAGGTTGATATGCGCCAGTGTTTGAATGTGCACATTTGAGCATGTCTTTGTGTGTTAGTACATCTGTGAAGTTTGTTATGATTGCTTAAAAGTTTGGATAGGGATATTAAAGGGTCTGCAGTGTCTTTAGAAGCTTGTGCATTTTTTTTCTTCTTTAAAATAGATCTGTCTTACTATGTGGGAGACTAAAATATAGAAAAAAAGAAGGAAAAAAAGATATGTATTAGAAGGGTCTTTTTAAAAATCAGCTATGTATGTTGTTTTAAGCATAATATAGCTCAAGCCTGCAACATTGTCTGCAAAGTATGGCCTGTCATAATGTCATGAAAGACATTCAGTAGTACAACATTTGTGCAAAAACACTACTGTCTGCTTTAGTAAGTGTTGACAGGGTCTCTTTGTGAGGTTTTATTGTACGTTCATAGCTTTTAGCTGTGAGGCCACAATAATTTCAATCTAATAAGACTGAAACTCTTGTGAATATTTGAACTCACAATATTACTATGATTTTATACTTGCATGTACAGAAATGTGTCAATTTATTCTTGATTCAACACAATGGAGGACTTGTAGTTATTTTTACACTTACTGGCACAGAATGAAAAAAAAAAGAACCAAATGTCATGAAAAAAAAGGTTATTTATAAGAAATCAGTGTTTTATTTATTTATTTATTGGTTGTGCATTGGTTTCTGTTTTGCATTCTCATTGCTAATTTCTTCTCTTTGCTAAGAAGGACAATGTGCACATTGACAATTGATTGGCCAGATATATTTTCACTGTTTGAAATCTGCCATATCATCTGCAAACAGGTCAGTTTGGATACCTGGGACTTTATTAGTTCATCTAAAAATTTTTGTTAATCTGAAAGTCCATAAATCCAAAACTCTGGTGCTTCAAAAAGTAATCCAAGTCTTCTGGAAAGACACAACTGCTTTATATGATGAACAGATTAAATGTATGCTTTTATTCACATTTAAAGATTGATTAATGCACATACTTAGAGTACATCAGATATGGTAAACAAGCCCAAATGTGCTTGATTGATGCCAATCTATTCACTAAACAATTGTGTCTCTTCAAAAAACTTGAAGATTGAACCATGCGATTCATACAGGTTGCTTTAATGGTGTCTTCCTGAACTTTTTGAAGCATCAAAATTTTGGTTTTCTGGACTTTCAATGAAAACCTGAAATTTGTCGGTGAGCTAATTCTTCAAGTCCCATATTGTAACTAAAGTGTCAAGTCACAGACATTATGGCAAATTTCTAAAAGGTTTTAAAAAATGCAATTGTCAAATGTGCACATTTTTTGAGCAACAAAAGAGCAGCAATGAGCAACAGCCAATTAAACTGACAGAATGCAATGAAAGAATGCAAAAGAAAAGCGATGCGCCAGAAAAAAGGATAGTCTTAAACAAGTCTTATTTTTTCATCTTTTTAATTCTTCCTCCCAATATGTGCATATCACTGCAACGATTACCATGCTGCCGTGCTTGTGAGTTTGTGCAAGAACACATTTCTTTCAGTGAAGCAAATGACACTGTATTTGATGTCTGCTCCAGAACTTTAGTCTTTTGAACTGAATAAAGTCAAATAATTTTTATTTGTATTGTCAATGTTGTTTCAAAGCAGCCTTCCATATAATCATGACTTAATGTCTTAAAGCTCCAGCTTGAAAAAAATAAATAACAAATAAATAATGTTTAGGTTGAGATGAATCAGACCCAGCTGGGATTACTGGCATTGCAGTGAATATGTTTATGCTAAATATTATCTAGTTTCATAGTATGTGTAATATTTCAAAAGGCAATCATCATCAGTCTTGTAATGTGCATCTGGCTTATATTTCTCACTTTGTTTCCCTCGCTTGCTTATTTACTTATTCTGCCAAGTACGCCACTGATAGGCTTGTGATAATTCTTTATGCTGCTCTTTATATGTATGTATCAGAGGTGGTAATTTGTAACAGCTGGTCTAACAGAGATCTTCCTAGAGTCACAAAGTGTTATGAGGCATATTGGTATCTGTGTGTGAGTGTTTCTAGATTAATTTACATGCTTTGTGTCAGGTTGAATTAGAAACAAAAGCTTTAAATGGGATTAGGTTAGACTGTGACTGCTACACAAATCCAGGTAAACAAGGTATTTCAAGGTCTCTGTGTGTGTGTCTGACTGGATGTATGTGTGCGTTTCTGAGAAAGAGAGAGAGGCAATCTCTTGCAGCCAGCAGACAGGACAAGGCTTGACATGATGCAAATTTCCAGCTGCCTCAGTTGCTTCTGGCTGATGTAGTGTGTGTGTGTGTAGTGTGTCTCTTTAAATGACCCTGAATATGTTTGTTGACACATGCCAGAGGAGACCTTTAATTCTTTCCAGTAATTCACAGCAGTAAACCAAACTATGAAAATCAGTCCAAGCGAGTGCAATCATTTTCTAATAAATAAACAGACATGCGACAGAATAATAATTTGAAAATGTAAATCAAAACATCCAACCGGGAAGATGCTGTAATGTATTGGATAACAAATAATTAACCCATTTCTAGATTTGATTTTCATGTGAATGCCAATGTAAAAATTGACCCCACAAAGCTAAAATGTATAGGGTGGTTGTCACAGTGTTGCTACGTAGTTGCTAAGGTGTCCTGATTGGTTTTAGGTGAATGACAAAGACTGTCTAAGGCAAAGAAAAGCAAACATAATTTTATAAATACAATTTAAAACTCAAATTAGAAATGCACGTTTTGTGTTATTATTGACATTTGTTTTGAAACTTTTATACAAATTTCCAAAAAATAATTGAATCACTCTACAAATGTCAAGCAGTGGAACCATCAAAAATAATGTTTATCTTCTTTTACACTTTATAGAGGATCAGATCAGATATAGGAATGTATATGACTCTAACATTTCATTTAAAATCCCCACCCCCTGCATTTAGTCTACACATCAATTTGTCGGACAAACATTTTTTAAAAGAAATAATAGGTAAATAATCATGCCAAACCACTTAAAGGTAAAGCGTCACCACAACTCTGAGGTCTACCATCAAACAAACCAAATTTGAAACAATAATTAAGTTTGTGAAGGACAATGTGGGACGTGTTACCAACACTACAAACATAACTGTTATATAATGTCTACCTTAATAAAAATGTCTGCATTCTGCCTTTGAGCTCATAAAAATACTTTGTCCTTTAGTCCCTTCCAGAAAACACCATTACACCACAGTGCAAAATAACATCCCTTATGAAAAAGTACTATACTTCAAGTTTATTTTACTAAGTATACTTAAGTAAAGTTTAAGTATATTTTAAGTATACTTTATGTAGCAAGTATACAAATATCAGTGTTCTAGTAGTATACTTGTAAGTTTACTGTTTCAATACTCCTTGGGACTAAATTGACCCACTTTCTAGTAAATAAAAGTATACTTTTAATTATACTTTAAGTATAACAGTAACTTTGAGTACACTACTAGTTTACTTCTATGTTTGTAGTTTGTACTGCAATTATACTAAAAGTGAACTTATAGGTATACTGATAGTTTACTAAATACTTTGTACACTTTGAAGTATAGTCTCAGTAAACTACTAGTTTATTAGTTTTATACTCCAAGTATACTCATAAGTTTTCTTTAAGTGAACTTTACATCATACTTTAAGTATACTACTATGTCCCTATTTAGGTTTTAATTTGTATATATTTTGTTATATGAATATCTGAACATACAAAACCTCCAAAGAAAGAACAAAGAAATCAGCTTGTAAACAAAAACATTTTATTCAAGCTTCATGCATTATTTTTTAAACACTTTAATGTGTTTCATAGAAAATAAAGAAATAACATTTTGAACAAAAAGCTGAAAAAAAGACTATGAATTGGATTCAGAATGATAATCAAAATGTAGATGGAGTCGATCAACAACCCAAAGCTTGACTGTAATTATTACCTCTTCATCAGTCATTTTATTCCATAATGTTATAGTTTTGATACTGTTTCATGTCAGATGATCGTGTTACATGTGTTAGTATCTGGTGTTTCTTTTTTCCTCTTCACTTGTGTTTTTTTTTTAAATTCTGTACAGAAGATGTGTACTAGCGCCCTCTGCCATATAACAATGAAAACACGGATTCTAGGAGTAAAGCTCAAATATATTTAATATTGTTAAATATAAAACAGCCCCAAAAAGGATAAATAAAAACTTTCTTAAAAAGGAAAAGGAATGCATGCATGTTTTCTTTTATGACAATTACACACCAACAGACTGAAGAAAATGTGGTAATCAATTTTCTCAATATGCAACCTGCTGGGCAAGGGGTGAAAATGCTGTTGTGGTACAATGTAAAGCGGGACAGGTGGTCACCCTTTGAGGGTTCCCTTTACAGGTTCTTGTATCATATAGACCAGATGTGTCCTGGTCCTGTAGGGCCAACATACTGCAGAGATTACCTGTTCCTGCATATATGATTCTAGTAATCCTAAAGACCTCGACATGTTTCAGGTGTGTTTAACTGGAGCTGAAGCTAAATTCTGTAGGACAGTGGCCCTGATTGGACACTCCTGATTTAGACTGACAGAGATGGATTATATTTCCAAAAAACTTTGTTGGTGTTTCACAGAAGAAATCTAGCCATATACAACTAGGATTGCATGAGGGTGAGTAAATGTTGAGAAAATTACTAGTTGATTATTTTGGGTGGAGTATCCCTTTAACAAGGTGTTTCTTTGCAAGAATTTTGGGCTGTTAATGAGTTGTTAACGATTAACGATTTCAGCATATTTGTATTTCCCTGATAGTTTTGTCTTTATTGACCCACAATACTTAGGGCTGCAGGTTTGTTCAAATCCTTAACCCGATGAGCATTGGTAATAAAAAAGTTTGCATTAGCAAATAACATTATACTAGTATCTGTGAAAATGCTTGTATAAAATACTGTATAACTGGATGAAATTGGATAATGTTATGTTGTAGCTAATGAAGCATCCAGTTTTGCTTGTCTCTTGTTACTCACTTTTAGTTCACCTCTATGTGACCCTCTTCTTCTCTGTCTGCACATTGGGTCAAAAGAGCAAAAACAAATATACAGAAATTTATACTTACGGTTGGAAAGCAATTAGCAAAGTACAATACCTTTCATATAAATGATAACAAGCTGTGGTGTTGAAGATTGTACTCTTGGCCAACTCATCTGGTCAATAACCCGAGAGGAAATGTAGACTTTAGTTTCTGTGTGTGTATATGTGCAGAAGTTACTGGACCCATTCAAACACAGTAATTGAATCTCTTTCCACTAACTTTGTCAACCTTGGCCTACCTGAATAAGATTTGCCATGCAAACTTTGATAAATGAAGTGAGTCTAAAATAAAGGAACAAGATATGTCTGGGAAAAAGTCAATGGTAGGACAGTAATGACATAGAAAAGTTTGCATGAAAGTCAGACATCCGACGTAAAGAAAACCATCTTGCCCACGCTTGTCAGGGTGCATTTAACTGGCGTGAAAAATTGCATTGCCAATAGACGGCTCTATATTTTAAGTCTGGCTTTCTCTTGGACCTTCACTCTTGATATTCACGTTGTTTGTGATGTTCATCGGCCAGAATGATTGATGGCCTGTGGCACGCCTCTGAGGCCACCTGACAGTCTCATTGTCTGTGTTCCTTCATCAGTCTACCCTCTCTCTCTCTCTCTCTCTCTCTCTCTCTCTCTCCTCAAGACCTGTTTGCATTCAGCCTCAAGGGCACAAAACCCTCATTCAGCATCTGAATACAGCACAAAGTGGCTAAACCATAAGTGACACATTTACTTTAAAGGGACAATGAATCAAGCAGGACCTGGTGGAAAAGACGGAGCCCCAGCGGTAAAGCCAACCATCACACTAATGCGAGTCTCCTGTACCGGAGCCAGACAAGGAGCAAAGGTCAGACTCGTTTGTATGAATCACAAATAAATTACAATAATCACAATGTCTTTGCCAGAATCCTCTGATCTCTATGTACAGGCTTCTTCACTCTCAAATCAACTTTTGTTGAAACGCTGCAAGGCCCTGCATTATCAGTGATGTTGGGAGAAAGGCCATTGTGTTCGCTGTGTAAGTTATATACCAATGTTTCTCTAGACATTAAAGGCTTAGTTATCTCTCTCAGTTCAAATCTATCTGTCCCTGCATGATCCTGCAATAGCAAAGTTAAAATAACCTTGAAAAGAATAGTGTACTGAAACAGGACAAACATTCAGAGCAGACAGAAGACTAGCTTAGTCGTCTCTGAGCTTTTTTTTCAGGGCTGAAGGTGGAACATTGACACAAATCCACAATTTCTGCAGAGTCTAGTCTGTATTTTGAGAGGGGAGCAATGGGGATCTATGTATGTGTGAATGTTTGTATGTGTGGACTTTTAGAAGCCTCTTGTTTTTGTGACAAACAGTATCAGGACACAACTCTGTATAATGACATGGGTATGACACAGGTATTACAAGGAGAGGGTGACTTATGAGGTCATAAGCCATGTCCCCATTTTTCAAAACGCTTATAAACTGTACAGATTATTTTTTTTTTTTGTGAAAGTAAAAATGCACAAAGTTTCCTGTGAGGGTTAGGGTTAGGGGTAGGGTTGGTGAAGGGCAATAGAATATACAGTTTCTACAGTATAAAAACCATTACGCCTATGGGATGTCCCCACTTTTCAGAAAAACAAACATGTGTGTGTGTGTGTGTGTGTATAAACTTGGTAGGGAAGTTTGTTAGGATAGGACAATATTTGACCGAGATACTACTATTTGAAAACCTGCAATTTGGGGGTGTAAAAAAATCTAAATATTGAGAAAATGGCCATCCTTAGCAATGCATATTAATAATCAAAAATGTAGTATATTTACAGAAGGAAATTTACAAAATATTTTCATGGAACATGATCCTAATGATTTGGCATAAAAGAAAGATTCATAACTTTGATACCCATACAATGTACAGTATGATTAGCTATTGCTACAAATACCCCAGCGGCTGGTTTTGTTGTCCAGGGTCACAAGTTACAAGTTATATTAGTGCTACTGGATCTTAGTGCTGTGCTTCACACTATCGACCACAGCATTCTTTTGAGTAGACTACAAAATGATGTTGGCATTAGTGTAATCGCATTGTCATAGTTCAAATGTTACTGTCTGACTGTCATCAGTTCATAGCAGTGAATGTCAATGTATCATATTGCAAAAGTACAGTATTGAGTACAACAAGGCTCAGTACTAGGACCATTTTTGCTTTACATGTTACCCTTGGAGATATCATCTAGAAACATGGTGCTTGCTTTCACTGTCATACTGATGATACTCAGCTCTATATTTCTTTGCAGCCCGATTAAACATACCAATTCGCAAAACTATCAGAATGCATAGACGATATAAAAAATAAAATAAAATAAAATAACTGGATGACTAGTAATTCCATACTGCTAAATTTGAGAAAAAAAACACAACAACAGAGGTTTTAATAACTGGATGAAAAGCCTCCTCATGTAATAACCTGTCTAACATTTGATGGCTGCTCTGTTAATTCTTTGTCATCAGTTTGGAACCATGGTGTGCTATTTGATAGCAATCTTTCCTTTGAAAAACATGTTTCTGTAGCATTTGTAAAACCAAATTTTTCCATCTGAAAAATATTTCAGGTTAAATATTAAGGTTAAATTATTGTAATGCTTTATTGGGTGGTTGCTCTGCGCACTTAATAAACTCCAGCTGGTCCAAAATTCTTACTAGAACCAGGAAGTACGACCATAACATAATTGAACATAAAAACATTTTAAAATCTTGCTAATTACTTATAAAGCCCTAAATGGTTAAGCTAATATATATATATATATATATATATATATATATATATATATATATATATATATATATATATATATTTATTAATATATTATTATTATTATTTTTTTTTATAAGAGCCACTTTACAAGTTTGGAAAATGGTTGGCGCATGTTCCGTTCCCTAGAATCACAGTACATATAATATATTTAATTAAATATGAACCTTTGCAGTGTGATAATCGCATTTAACCCTATTGAAATTTTTGTTATATTCTGAATAATCATCCAGTCCTAGAGCTTGTTCACCATATGATTTCGTTGAATTGAAAATATCAATCTTTTTTTTCACAACTGCTCCTTTTATGTCTCACTGCAGAATGTCTCTGTTACGTACGTAACCCTCGTTCCCTGATGGAGGGAATGGAGACGTTATGTCCAGCGACATATGGGGTCTCACTTGGGAGGCCAATCATCTCTGAGTTTAAGAGAAAACGCCAAGGAAAATTGGCTAGTGGATTTAACATACCTGTGCCACTCCCCGTGCCGAGAACGTGTCCCGGCAACAGCGACCGGTTCAAGGTTGTGGCATGGGGACATAACGTCTCCGTTCCCTCCATCAGGGAACAAGGGTTACATACGTAACCGAGACGTTCCCTATCCGTCGGTCACTACAAGTTATGTCGAACGACATATGGGGTCCTATGGAAAACGCCACAACCTGAACACCGTCACAACCCTGTGGCGCTGCAATTGTCGACAAGCCCTGGCATGCCACAAAAGCTACGCTTAAGGTCGTAACCTTCCCAAAGCCCCAGCACAAATTCACTGACCTTGATACCGAAGGGGCCAAAGGGAGAGTACATCGCTGCTGGAGAAGGCCATGCTGCTGTTCCGCCCACATAAAGTTATTGGAAGGGATTTCAACCTTCAGTGAAAGATTGATTCAAATCTTCCCTATTTGTTATTTCAGCTTGGCAAGACAATGGGGCAGCGAGCCATGGAAGGGGTCTCTGAGGCAGGTCCTACCTTAGAGTAGGGATGGAACGGCTGCCAGAAGAGACTGACAGAACGGGCCAACCTCTGCTTGGAGACAGCCTTCCCCTTCTGCTGACCCCCAAAGCAGACCAGGAGCTGCTCAGAGCTTCGGAAGCTCTGGGTGCAGTCCACGTATATGCGAAGTGCTCTTACGGGACACAGCAACGGCAAGGCTGGATCTGCCTCCTCCAGGGGCAGTGCTTGCAGGTTCACCACCTGGTCTCGGAAGGGAACCTTGGGCACGTATAACGGCTGGGGTCTCAGGACAATGTGAGAGTAGGCCGGCCCGAATACATGGACTCTTCACTTACCGAAAATGCTTGGAGGTCCCCGACCCTATTGATGGAAGGGAGCGCGACAGGAGCGCTGTCTTGAGAGACAGGAACTTAAGCTCGACTGAATCCAGCGGCTCAAAGGGACCCCTCTGAAGTCCCGCCAGGACAATAGAGAGGTCCCAGGAGGGAATCAGGGGTGTCCTAGGAGGATGTAACCTTCTGGCACCCCTCAGGAACCTAACGATCAGGTCGTGCCTCCCCAGGGACCGGCCGTCCACTGCATCGTGATGGGCTGCAATGGCAGCCACATACACTTTCAGGGTGGAGGGTGACAGCCCACGCTCCAACCTTTCTTGCAGGAAAGAAAGCACGACTCTGACAGTGCATCTCCAGGGGTCTTCTCGGTGAGAAGAACACCAATTCGTGAACAGACTCCACTTCAGAGCATAGGCCTGCCTCGTAGAGGGGGCTCTAGCCTGAGTGATAGTGTCTACCACCGCTGGGGGCAGATCACTTAGGTCTGCCGCATCCCGTCCAGAAGCCACACGTGGAGGTTCCAAAGATCTGGACGCGGGTGCCAAATGGTGCCAAGCCACTGAGAGAGGAGGTCCCTCCTCAAGGGGATACGCCTGGGTGTGTTGGACGCCCAGACACTGCAGACAACGCTCGTGACCGTCAACCGAAGACAGGAAACGACCGCATCCAGAAGAACATGGACGAAACGGCATCTTGAAAAGGACGCGAATCGTCCGTGATTTGCTCTTTTAGAAACTGCTCTTTCAGCCGAAGCGCCCAGGGGAATCGCCGTCACAGGGACACAGCTGTACTGCGCCATCACACCAACCAGGAACAGCTCTCGAACACACAGATGAAGGCTTTGTAGAGACTGGATACATCAACTACTCGGCTCCGAAGCAAAAATCTAATGAGTGGATGCACCTGTCACCCTATTTATACCCGTTGGCACGAGGAGTGGCTCAGGTATGTTAAATCCATTAGCCAATTTTCATTGGCATTTTCTCTTAAACTCAGAGATGATTGGCCTCCCAAGTGAGACCCCATAAGTCATTCGACATAACACGTAGTGACCGACAGATAGGGAAAGAAAGTTATATTAGCTTGGAAAAAAAGAAGCCCAAATGTCTAGTGATATTTTGCAAACCAGTTGTTTTAGTCAAACTCACAACACTTTTAGATAATTTTTAGCTTGATTTGAATCATAATCTGAAAAAGCTATTTTCTGTGACCCGGAAGTGTCGCCACCGAATGTTCGTTTGATAACAGTAATTTCATCAGTTCAGCACAATATGACCTTGCAGGCTGTGGTTCAGATGGCAGGAGCGGAGCAGGAATATTATGGTGTGTTTTCTGTGGAGTGTGTTTGAGTTAGTCCAGCGAGTAGTTAAGAGCCCAGACCTCATCCATCAGGCACTGACGGGAGTGCTGAAGTGTGTTAGAGCACAGCACCATTGTCATTATCTCTTATGATTCTCTCCTGACACTCAACCTATCATGTAAGCTGTCTTCTATCTCCTTTTCTTTCTTCTTATTTTATCTCACTCACTCTCTCTTTTCTATACTCTCTATATAGTATCTCTATATATTTAGGGCCCGAGCACCGATGGTGTGAGGACCCTCTTGGAATTGCTCCGTTTATTATTATTATTATTATTATTATTATTATTATTATTATTATTATTATTATTATTATTATTAGGGCCCGAGCACCGATGGTGTGAGGACCCTCTTGGAATTGCTCCGTTTATTATTATTATTATTATTATTATTATTATTATTATTATTATTATTCTCTAAGATGAATCGCATTTTTGAGAGCCTAAACATGCTCGAAAAGTCATGAAACTTTGCACACACCTCAGAACTGGCGAAAATTTACGTCTGATATGGGTTTCAGAAATGGGTGTGGCAAAATGGTTCGACAGCGCCACCTATACACGTTCAATGGTGTGCGCCTCGAGCTACGTTTTACGTACATGTATGAAAATTGGTATACACATGTATCTCTCCAATACCTACAAAAAAGTCTCTTGGAGCAAAATCCGAAACCCAACAGGAAGTCGGTTATTTTTAATTTTATGAGCAAATTTTGTGTCATTTTTGTCATTTGCATGCGTTCGATTTTAACAAACTCCTCCTAGAGATTAATTCAGATCAACACCAAAGTTGGTATGCCTAATCTAAAGGCCTTTGCGATGTTAAATTGCAAAGATTTTGAGTTTTCGTTAAAGGGCGTGTCCGTGGCGGCCTGGCGAATTTCGATGATTCGCCATGAAAAATGAAGTTGCTATAACTCAGACATACAATGTCCAATCTGGCCCAAACTTCACATGTTTGATGAGACTCCAAACCTGAACAGATTGACATGCCCATATTCAGTTATAGTCATAGCGCCACCTATAGGCAACAGGAAGTGACATATTTTACACTTCGACAGACTACTCCTAGAAATCTTTTGACATCAATGTCTTTTTTATGGTCAGTATAATCTAAAGGCCTGTGCAATGTTAAATTGTGAAGATCTTGAGTTTTCGTTAAGGGGCGTGTCCATGGCGCCGTGACAAACATCAAAGTCTCGCCATGGGAATAAAAGATGTTATAACTCAGGCATAAAATGTCCGATCTTCCCCAAACTTCACATGTGTGATAAAAGTCCTGGCCTGAACAGATCTGAAGGCCAATATTCCATCGGGTGTGGCAAAATGGCTCGATTGCGCCACCTATACACTTTCAACGGAGTGCACCTCGAGCTATGTTTCACATACATGTACAAAAATTGGTACACACATGTAACACACCAGTACCTACAAAAAAGTCTCTTGGTACGAAATCCTAATCCCAACAGGAAGTCGATTATTTTGAATTTTCCCTGCAAAATTGGTGTTGTTTTTGCCATTTTCAGGGGTTGTACTTTAACGAACTCCTCCTAGAGATTTATTCAGATCAACACCAAACTTGGTCAGTGTAATCTAAAGCCATTTGCGATGTTAAATTGCGAAGGACTTTAGGTTTCGTTAAAGGGCGTGTCCATGGTGGCCTGTCAAATTTCGATGTTTCGCCATGAAAAAGGAAGTTGCTGTAACTCAGACATACAATGTCCAATCTGCCCCAAACTTCACATGTTGGGTAAGACTCTTGACCTGAAAAGATCTACATGCCAATATTCAGTTATAGTCATAGCGCCACCTATTGGCAACAGGAAGTGAAATATTTTACACTGCGACAAACTACTCCTAGAAATTTTATGACATCGATGTTATTTTTGTGGTCAGTCTAATCTAAAGACCTGTGTGATGTTTAGTTGTGAAGATCTTGAGTTTTCGTTAAAAGGCGTGTCCATGGCGCCGTGACGAAGTTCGATGTGTTGCCATGGGAATAAAAGATGTTATAACTCAGGCATAAAATGTCTGATCTTGCCCAATCTTCACATGTGTGATAAGGGTCCTGGCCTGAACAGATCTGAAGGCCAATATTCCATTGGGTGTGGCAAAATGGCTCGATAGCGCCACCTATACACTTTCAACTGAGTGCATATACACTTTCAACGGAGTGCGCCTCAAGCTATGTTTCACGTACATGTATAAAAATCGGTACACACATGTAACACACCAATATCTATGAAAAAGTATCTTGGTCTGAAATCCGAATCCAAACAGGAAGTCAGTTATTTAGAATGTTCTCTGCAAAATTGGTGTTGTTTTTGGCATTTTCAGGGGTTGTACTTTAATGAACTCCTCCTAGAGATTTATTCAGATCAACATCAAACTTGGTCAGTTAAATCTAAAGGCCTTTGCGAAGTTAAATTGGGAAGATCTTGAGATTTCGTTAAAGGGAGTGTCCATGGCGGCCTGACAAATTTTGATGTTTCGCCATGAAAAAGGAAGTTGCTGTAACTCAGACATACAATGTCCAATCTGCCCCAAACTTCGCATGTTAGATAAGACTTCTGCCCTTAACAGATCTACATGCCCATATTCAATTATAGTCATAGCGCCCCCTGCTGGCAACAGGAAGTGACATATTTTACGCTGGGACAAACTACTCCTAGAGATATTTTGACATTAATGTATTTTTGTGGTCAGTCTAATCTAAAGGCCTGTGTAATGTTAAATTGTGGCAATCTTGAGTTTTTGTTAAAGAGCGTGTCCATGGCAAAAATGACAAAATTTGATGTCTCGCCACAGCAAGAGAAGTTGTTGTAACTCAGGCATAAAATGTTTGATCTTCCCCAAACTTCACATGTTCGATAAGAGTGCAGCCCTGAACACATCTGAAGGCCAATATTCCATTATGATGATAGCGCCACCTGCTGGCAACAGAAAGATTGGCACATATATGGAATAAACTTTGATATATTCCACTTATATTTATGAGTTTAAATGCATATTTCTCACCGTTCACCTATTTACTAAAGCCACTCGCTGCCGGTGAGCCCGGGTGCGAGGGCCCGTTCATCGCTGCTTGCAGCTTTAATTATTATTATTATTATTATTATTATTCTTCTCTAAGATGAATCGCATTTTTGAGAGCCTAAACATGCTCGAAAAGTCATGAAACTTTGCACACACCTTTGAACTGGCGAAAATTTACTTCTGATATGGGTTTCAGAAGTGGGTGTGGCAAAATGGCTCAACAGCGCCACCTATACATGTTCAACGGTGTGCGCCTCGAGCTACGTTTCACGTACATGTATGAAAATTGGTATACACATGTATCTCTCCAATACCTACAAAAAAGTCTCTTGGAGCAAAATCCGAAACCCAACAGGAAGTCGGTTATTTTTAATTTTATGAGCAAATTTTGTGTCATTTTTGTCATTTCCATGCGTTGTATTTTAACGAACTCCTCCTAGAGATTAATTCAGATCAACACCAAAGTTGGTATGCCTAATCTAAAGGCCTTTGCGATGTTAAATTGCGAAGATTTTGAGTTTTCGTTAAAGGGCGTGTCCGTGGCGGCCTGGCGAATTTCGATGATTCGCCATGAAAAATGAAGTTGCTATAACTCAGACATACAATGTCCAATGTGTCCAAAACTTCACATGTTTAATAAGACTCCTGACCTGAACAGATTCACATGCCCATATTCAGTTATAGTCATAGCGCCACCTATAGGCAACAGGAAGTGACATATTTTACACTGCGACTAACTACTCCTAGAAATTTTATGACATCAATGTCTTTTTTGTGGTCAGTCTAATCTAAAGGCCTGTGCGCTGTTAAATTGTGAAGATCTTGAGTTTTCGTTAAAAGGCGTGTCCATGGCGCCATGACGAAGTTCGATGTCTCGCCAAGGGAATAAAATATGTTATAACTCAGGCATAAAATGTCCGATCTTCCCCAAACTTCACATGTGTGATAAGAGTCCTGGCCTGAACACATCTGTAGGCCAATATTCCATCGGGTGTGGCAAAATGGCTCGATAGCGCCACCTATACACTTTCAACATAGCGCGCCTCGAGCTCCGTTTCAAGTACATGTACAACAATCGGTACACACATGTAACACACCAGTACCTACAAAAAAGTCTCTTGGTACGAAATCCTAATCCCAACAAGAAGTCGGTTATTTTGAAATTTCCCTGCAAAATTGGCGTTGTTTTTGCCATTTTCAGGGGTTGTACTTTAACGAACTCCTCCTAGAGATTTATTCAGATGAACACCAAACTTGGTCAGTGTAATCTAAAGCCATTTGCGATGTTAAATTGCGAAGGACTTGAGGTTTCGTTAAAGGGCGTGTCCATGGCGGCTTGACAAATTTCGATGTTTCGCCATGAAAAAGGAAGTTGCTGTAACTCAGACATACAATGTCCAATCTGCCCCAAACTTCACATGTTGGATAAGACTGTTGACCTGAACAGATCTACATGCCAATATTCAGTTATAGTCATAGCGCCACCTATTGGCAACAGGAAGTGAAATATTTTACACTGCGACAAACTACTCCTAGAAATTTTATGACACCAATGTTATTTTTGTGGTCAGTCTAATCTAAAGACCTGTGTGATGTTTAGTTGTGAAGATCTTGAGTTTTCGTTAAAAGGCGTGTCCATGGCGCCGTGACGAAGTTTGATGTGTCGCCATGGGAATAAAAGATGTTATAACTCAGGCATAAAATGTCCGATCTTGCCCAAACTTCACATGTGTGATAAGGGTCCTGGCCTGAACAGATCTGAAGGCCAATATTCCATCGGGTGTGGCAAAATGGCTCGATAGCGCCACCTATACATTTTCAACAGAGTGCATATACACTTTTAACGGAGTGCGCCTCAAGCTATGTTTCACGTACATGTACAAAAATCGGTACACACATGTAACACACCAATATCTACGAAAAAGTCTCTTGGTACAAAATCCGAATCCAAACAGGAAGTCAGTTATTTAGAATTTTCAAAAACAAAATTGGTGTTGTTTTTGGCATTTTCAGGGGTTGTACTTTAACGAACTCCTCCTAGAGATTTATTCAGATCAACATCAAACTTGGTAAGTTAAATCTAAAGGCCTTTGCGAAGGTAAATTGGGAAGATCTTGAGGTTTCGTTAAAGGGAGTGTCCATGGCGGCATGACAAATTTTGATGTTTCGCCATGAAAAAGGAAGTTGCTGTAACTCAGACATACAATGTCCAATCTGCCCCAAACTTTGAATGTTAGATAAGACTTCTGCCCTTAACAGATCTACATGCCCATATTCAATTATAGTCATAGCGCCACCTGCTGGCAACAGGAAGTGACATATTTTACGCCGAGACAAACTACTCCTAGAGATTTTTTGACATTAATGTATTTTTGTGGTCAGTCTAATCTAAAGGCCTGTGTACTGTTAAATTGTGGCAATCTTGAGTTTTTGTTAAAGAGCGTGTCCATGGCAAAAATGACAAAATTTGATGTCTCGCCACAGCAAGAGAAGTTGTTGTAACTCTGGCATAAAATGTTTGATCTTCCCCAAACTTCACATGTTCGATAAGAGTGCAGCCCTGAACACATCTGAAGGCCAATATTCCATTATAGTGATAGCGCCACCTGCTGGCAACAGGAAGATTTGCACATATACGGAATAAACATTGATATATTCTACTTATATTTATGAGTTTAAACGCATATTTCTCACCGTTCACCTATTTACTAGAGCCACTCGCTGCCGGTGAGCCCGGGTGCGAGGGCCCGTTCATCGCTGCTTGCAGCTTTAATTCAATTTGTGATTAAATACTTTATATTTCTCACTTTCTTCTCCTTGTTATCCTTCCTATTACAGTTTCACATTCCTTCACACACTAACACACACGCACACAAAAATAAATCCATCTTTGTAACTCCACAGGACACTTTTGCCTCCTGCTGAAGTCTGTTGGATTTTTTAGCACAGTCCCCACAGAGCAGTTGATTTTCATCATATGGTTTGAGGCCTCGGAACTTACTGCTGTCACTCAGTCATTCAATGTGGTCCATAGCAGTTTTGGAGAAGCTTCTGTACAAAAATAGTTAAACTGAAGTTACACTTTTGAGAAAGCAGTCATTTGTAAGTTAGATAAAGCTGTTCATTTGTAAGTTAGATAAAGAAGTGGTATATTATATTAAACTATATTGTGCACTGAAAAGGGTTTAGAAACCAGTCAGCTATTGCTGGTAAATTTAACAAACAAAGAAACAGCAAGTAACAAGCTGAATTAAACATTATTTTTTTGAAGTACAAATTCTGAAATAGCTACTATACAAAGCTGTTAAATTTATAAATTTAGCATCCTTTTAAAAATTCTTACACTGACCAGAGGATTTCGAAGTAGAACAAGCCACAAATTAATATTTTTCTTGAATGAATAAACAAACTTGGTGTCATTGTAGTACATCTCTGAACCCAAATGGTGGCCCGACAGCCATACATTTGACTGTGAAATGAGTTGTTTTCCTGGTACCTGGGTAGAAAATAAATAAATAAATAAATAAATAAATAAATAAATAAAAACAAGTTGAAATTTGTTATGCACATGGGTCCATGTCTTATTTCCCTCCTGTTTGTCAAATTAAATTTGCAACTCCGAAGGGATTGAGGGAGATGCTTTATTTAACGTATTGCTTTCGAACAATAATGTTTTTCAATGTGCTGCCCATTTTATGATTTCTTACATAAGACAAACAGCTGTGTACAGTAAGAAATAATTTTAAGCATAATTTTAGGTCACATATGTTTTCTTTACTCTCCACCCTTTGCTGTGTCCCCGTCTCTCCTTCAACACCTGAACACAAGCGGCTGCTATTATGAGTATGGTCCATCTTGTGCTTTGTTTCATCACTCTTCTTGTCTTGGTGATTGAGAATTATGGGCAAATGATGAGATTTGATGAATGAAGATCTTTTCTCCTCTCCTGTCAGAGAACACTGATGGATTGACAAAAGTATATATTTTTTTATTATTGCCCTTTTTATGCCATTTTCATTTTACATGTCAATACAGGTGAAATGAGCTCTTGCTCACTGGTATACCGACCCAGACACTCGCCACTATTCAAATAAAAGAGTCAACGAATACACCTCTTTTTTTTTCTTTTTTAACATTTAACCCTGTTTTACTTGGACATAATGCAACAGCATCATAATCTGTGAGATGCTCTGCAGCCTTGGGCTTTAAACAGAGCAGAAAATTGCTTCCTGTATTCTACAAATTTAGCATTTAAGCAAATTTGCTTTGTATATGGGCTGGAAGAACAGAATTCATTTATTAAGGAAGCACTGCTGCCTTTCCTATAATTTGAAATATTTTAAAATTGATTTCTGAATGAGGCATACACTCTAAGGGAATGGGTTAAGGTTTTTATTTAATATAAATTAATTCAAATTTATTCCACTTTCATTTACACATTTTCTGGTTAAAATCGTAATCTACTTTACAGTTAAACCAGTGCAATTTTTTATTTAATTTTATATAAAATGACAAAAAGATAGTTTCATGCAATGCTAAATAAATAATAAAAAAAAAAAAAAAAAAAAATATATATATATATATATATATATATATATATATATATATATATATATATATATTATTCTATTTTCCACAAAAGCAAGTCAGTCATACTAATTTTTGGTCATTTACATAGGCTATTTCATCAGCAAAATTATTCTGAATTTTTATGCATTGTACACTTTTACACTGTAATTATCACAAAATGAACCACTTAGAACGCACATAATGCATGTTTTTGCATTGTACTTTGCTGCTTTTCTATTGTTTTTCTCATGCAAATCTAATGTGCTCCATCTTACATTTATTGTAACGTGGCATGACACTGCTTTCTAAAAAAAATGCTTTACTTAAGTTAAAAGTATAAACTTTTGAAAAGTGCACCTTCTGTGTGTTTATTTATTTATTATTATTTTTTGTATGTATTTTGTGAATAGCCCGTTAATCCATCCACTTCCATCATCCATTCTGTCAGTATAATGCAGAGTCATCAGCCAGTCACAGTGACATGGACTGCCTCCTCTCACATAACTTTTCACTTGTATATTTCAAAGAGAACGCAATAAGCTCAAATTAATCTTACTTCTAAAACTTTATGCTGGTGTCACAATTGGCTGTTGTTACTTAAGGAAAGTGACTTTGTACAGTCGATTATTCTTTTGAGGAGGCCATGCCTCCATCGTCTCCTCAGAGCTATGTACTGGGGCTGTTTTCTCTGTGTTAATATTTACAGTAGAATGTAACCTGGCAGAGGAAATGAGCTGCCAGTAGCCCCCTCACACACACAAGCGCCAGGGAGGAAGCAGGTGGTGTCATTAACAGTACAGTGAAGTGTTATGATTGCATTTAGTGTGGTTGATGTAGGTGGAGGGTAATACAAGTCATTTTGCCCTTAGCCAGTCACCCTCTCCCTACAGAGCCCACCATCATTACCCCGAAACCAGCCTCACTGATGGATGCATGCACTGCATTTACTGGTTATTATAAAGCTTGGATGACTTTGCTCTGACCCGATCCCACTTTCACTCTCTGTCTGTGCTCTAATGCAAGGTTGTTTTACTGTGTGCAGATAATGCTGTCCATCATTACATTGTCATGAAACATTTTTTTATTTTGGTTTAGTTAAATACATCCTTGTTGACCTCTGATAGAATATCCTGCAACTGAATTGGTCTGCAATTTTAGCATGTGGGTCAAGGACAAATATGAGTAACCATAATACAGAAACCACACAAAAAAAAAGTATTTTTTAAAATATGTTAACACACATAAGCCAAAATCTTAGAAATGCACGGTTTGTATGGTCATAGTTAAAAAATGTAAAGTAGCAACATAGTTTCCTAACAACCTGAATACAAGTGAGTGTATCCATTTTGTGTACCATTATTAATACACACACACACACACACACACATACATATATATATATATATATATGTATGTGTGTGTGTGTGTGTGTGTGATAAATGGCATAATAAAAAAAAAAAAAGAAAAAAAAATTCTGCAAAAATCAGCATTGAATCTGGTCAGTCTTGAAAAGCCAATTCATCACGTGCTTTAAGATAGAAATTACTCAAATGCATTTAACATACAGAGCTGTAAATCACTGACAAGCTACGCTATATAGTGTTCATTATATGAATCGCATTAGATTATAATGTGACATTGCGTAGCTTGTCAGTGTTAGTGTTTTTATTAATGACATTTATGTTTTTGTTGATACAGCACTAGTCAACTAAATGAATGTAACATGGCAAAGACGTGTTTTGGAAGTTGAATGTAAGTGAAAAAGTAAAAAAAGTAATTTTGGAATTTCTGTGTTCTGATGTGATGTTGTTTAATGTGGATCAACTTACTATGTTGTATATTTTCAATATGAAAAATAACTTCCATATTGATTCAATGGATTTTTTTTGCATTTAAAAACAAATAAAATAAAAAAAAACAAATAAAACTATCATGGCTCTATTACATTTTGGGGGGGAATCTAAAATTGTATAATAAATCTTTGAAAATCAACATCTGGATCTCCCTTTCCTCCAAGTTGCAAGGCTCGTGGGTTGACGATGAGCGATGCACTGCCTCCTCATTCTCACCCACTCCTTTCGCCAGTGGTCAAGAGGTCGTGGTTCGGAGACGTAACGCATCTCTACCAATCTCTGGCCAGTTCCTCCGTTAACACAGGGAGTGTTGCTGTGATGACTCAGAACGCGATGCTTTCTTGGCCATCCGACACAACTCCTCATTGCTGCACCACTGCGGGTATGTCGACTTTGGTGCCACTTGTACAGAGTTTGGGAGCGCGGCTTGCGCTGCCCAAACCGTAGCGCTGGCTCATTCGGACGGTTTGACTCGGTTACGCGATTCAGTTCGCCCAGCAACCTCCCAAGTTCAGTGGCGTTCTCGAGACTTCAGTGGCAGTCTGTGACGCCTCTGTCTTGAGCGAGGAGATTGCTGTCCTGTTGGCGAAGGATGCAATCAAGCAAAAGCGGTGTCCTTCGACCTATCCTGGATCAGCAAGTCTTGAAGCGGGCCCTGTACAAGCTCCCGTTCAAGATGTTGACGCAGAAATGTATTATCAAATGCGTCCAAGCCCAGGATTAGTTTGCAGCCATCAGCCTGAAAGATGCATACTTTCATGTCTTGATTTTCCCTTGCCACAGACCGTTTCTGTGTTTTTTTTTGTTCAAGTACAAGTGTCCTGGCATATTTTTTTCACGACAGATGCCTCCAACACGGGCTGGGGTCGCGACATCGAACAGGCAGGCAGCTTCAGGGTCCTGGACATTACCTCGAATGATTTGGCACATCAACTGTCACACATCAAGTTGCTGGCAGTGCATCTAGTTTTACTGTGGTTTTGGCCGCTGTTGATAGACAAGCATGCGTTGGTCCACCTTACTGGCCCACCCGGACCTGGTTTTCGGAACTCATGCTCCTCATGACAGCCCCTCCCTGGAGCATCCCCCTGAGGAGGGACCTCCTCTCTAAGTGATCTGCCACCAGAGGTGGTATACACTATCACTCAGGCTAGAGCCCCCTCCACGAGGCAGGCCTATTGTCACGGTTCGTGAACGCACCGTCTCCAGCTGTAGTCTGGTTATGTCATGTTGATTGGTTCATGTGGGTGTGGCCACTGATCGCCTGATCAGCGGCAGGTGCATCTCATCCCCACCGCCTTTATAACGCCCTGTCTTTCGTCTCTTGTTTGTCAGATCGTTGTTTGAGGTCCTCCGTGTTAGATGTCTGGTTCTCGTGTTCCTGTCCTGCTTTGTCTCCTGTTTTGGTTTGCCCTGGATTGTTCCCTTCGTACACGGATTATCATCACCTCTATCGGATCTACCACCACCGTCATCTGTACCAGCGCACTCAACGCACCTACTCACCAGTCTGTGCTGCCATCCAGATTCCTGCGTCACTCTCCGACCCTCCATCAGCACGTCATTTACAATAAACACTGTTTACTTGCTTTTGCCTCCTGTCTCACTTACCTAGCGTCACAGAACGATCTGACCTACAACATGGAGGCAGCGAGTAACCAACCTTCATCTCTCGAAGCTTTCCTCAGCGCCAGTGTTCGGAGGATGGACTCCCAGGAGCGGACTCTTAACGACACTGGTCGCGCGGTCCAGGCTTTAGTGACGCAGGTGTCCGAGCTCACCCAACAGTTCCAGCTATTACGAGCCCCCACTGCGCCACTCACACCGCCTGTTCCACCAGCACCATCGGAGGCCCCCTCCCAGCCGGAACCACGCCTCCCGATTCCGGAGGCTTACTCAGGTGAACCCGATTATTGTAGAGCGTTCCTTAACCGGTGTGATATGCATTTTGCCCTCCAGCCTAGGACGTTCGCCACTGAGAGGGCCAAGGTGGCGTTCGTCCTGACCCTGCTCTCTGGGAGGGCGGCACTGTGGGGAACAGCGGTGTGGGAGAACCAGGACCCATGCTGCGCCTCGTTCCAGGCCCTCTCCGTCGAGATGAGACGGGTCTTTGATCGGGCCGCCGCAGGACGGGAGGCGGCCAGGAGGCTGGCGGAGCTGCGCCAGCACGAAAGATCCGTCTCGGACTACTCCATCGAGTTCCGGACACTGGCGGCGGAGTGCCATTGGAACGAGGAGGCGCAGTGGGACATGTTCCTGCATGGGCTGGCTGACCGCGTCCAGAGGGAGATCTACGCCCTGGACCTTCCCCCGTCGTTCAATGGGCTCATTGAGCTGGCCCTTCGGGTCGACGCACGTCTGGCACGGATGGAGAGGAGGGGGCTACTCAACACCCCATCCAGGGGACCGGCAGACGTGCGGTTCAGCGGCGGGGACGTGGCCAGCCCCGTCTACGATCACGAGCCCATGCAGGTAGGGCGAGCTCGGCTTTCCCGGGAGGAGAAGGAGAGGCGGAGGTCCCTGGGCCTTTGCCTTTACTGCGGGGGAGCCGGACACCAAGCCCACGCCTGTCCGGTAAAAGGCCAGGCCCGGTAGTACGTATGAGGCTACTATCGGGTGGGATCTCCGCCGAGAAGACCTCATCATCATCATCATCACCATCATCTTCCACGCTCCTCCCGGTATGGCTGCGGTGGTCAGCACAGACACATCACTGTCAGGCACTACTGGATTCCGGGGCAGAAGGTAACTTCATGGACAGCACATTAGCTCACAAGCTCCACATCCCCCTCAAACCCCTTCCGCACCACATCACGGTGCACGCCCTCACTGGCCAGCAACTTCCTACCATATCATACATCACTGAGGACATCACACTCATCACGTCTGGCAATCACTCCGAAACCATCTCCTTTCACATCCTTGACTCTCCCCTGGCACCCATTGTCCTCGGACACCCTTGGCTCCTCCTCCATAACCCTAGCATTGACTGGCTCTCTAACTCTGTTTTGTCTTGGTCCAAAAGATGTCATGAGTCTTGTCTAGTGTCTGCCTGTCCGTCTGTGTCTGTGTCTGTGTTGCAGGAGGAGGCGGTGGATTTGTCTAACGTGCCCGCTGAGTACCTCCATCTGAAGGAAGTGTTCAGTAAGTCTCGGGCTGCTTCTCTTCCTCCGCATCGTCCTTACGACTGTGCCATAGATTTACTGTCAGGTAAGTCTCCGCCTAAGGGCAAACTCTATTCACTTTCGGTTCCAGAGAGGGAGGCTATGGAGAAATATATTTCTGATTCTCTAGCTTCTAAATTCATCCGCCCTTCCTCTTCTCCTGCGGGGGCGGGGTTCTTTTTTGTGGGAAAGAAGGACGGGTCTCTGCGACCTTGTATTGATTACCGGGGACTGAACAACATCACGGTAAAGAATACTTATCCTTTGCCGTTGATGTCTTCGGCCTTCGAGAGGTTGCAGGGAGCGTCAATTTTCACAAAACTGGACTTACGCAATGCGTATCATTTGGTTCGGATCAGGGAGGGGGGATGAATGGAAGACCGCTTTTAACACCCCCAGAGGGCACTTTGAATACTTGGTTATGCCGTTTGGGCTCTCCAACTCCCCAGCGGTCTTCCAGGCACTTGTTAACGACGTGCTGCGAGATATGATCGATCAGTTCATTTATGTCTACCTGGACGACATATTGATTTTTTCTTCTTCTCTCCAGGAACATGTGCAGCACGTCCAACGAGTGCTTCAGAGGTTGCTAGAGAATGGGCTTTTTGTCAAGGCGGAGAAATGCGAATTTCATGCACAGTCAATTCCATTTTTGGGGTATATCGTGTCGACTGAGGGAATACGCATGGATCCCGAGAAAGTTAAGGCTGTGGTAGAATGGCCAAGCCCAGATTCCCGTAAGGCCCTACAGAGGTTTCTGGGGTTCGCTAACTTCTACCGGCGTTTTATTCGCAACTTCAGTCAACTAGCCGCACCTCTGACCGCCTTGACCTCCGCCAAGACGGCGTTCAGGTGGTCGGACACAGCTGAGGCTGTGTTCGCCAAACTGAAGAGCCGTTTCAGCTCAGCCCCTATTCTGATTACCCCGGACCCTACGCGTCAGTTCGTGGTGGAGGTCGACGCATCAGAGGTGGGGGTAGGAGCGGTGTTATCTCAACGTTCTCCCTTAGACGACAAGGTCCATCCTTGCGCGTATTTTTCATATCGTTTATCTCCGGCAGAACGAAATTATGATATTGGTAACCGAGAATTGTTGGCAGTTAAGATGGCATTAGAGGAATGGCGACACTGGTTAGAGGGATCGGGGGTTCCTTTTATAGTATGGACTGACCACAAGAATTTAGAGTACATTAGCACCGCTAAGAGGTTGAACTCCAGGCAGGCTCGGTGGGCACTTTTTTTCGGACGTTTTGACTTTACTATCTCGTACCGCCCGGGTTCCAAGAATATCAAACCCGATTCTTTGTCGCGTATTTTTGACCATTCCGAACGCCCGTCCACTCCCGAGAGTATTTTTCCGAAGACATTAGTGGTCTCCACTCTCACATGGGAGATCGAATCGAAGGTCAGAACGGCCTTAGAAGGGGTAACGCCTCCGCCCGGGTGCCCACCGAACCGTTTATTTGTGCCGGAGGGATTAAGGTCCAACGTTATCCAGTGGGGACATTGCTCGAATGTAGCTTGCCATCCAGGGGTTAACCGTACTAGATTTTTAGTCAAGCAACGATTCTGGTGGCCACTTATGGCTCGCGACATTCACAGTTTTGTTTTGGCTTGCTCGGTTTGTGCCACTGGTAAGACTTCCAATCGGCCCCCTGATGGGTTACTCCAACCGCTGCCGGTTCCTTCGAGACCCTGGTCCCACATCGCTCTAGATTTTATTACCGCCCTCCCACCCTCCCAGGGAAACACGGTGGTTTTAACCGTGGTGGACCGGTTCTCGAAGGCGGCCCATTTTATTCCCTTGCCCAAATTACCCTCAGCCAAGGAGACAGCGTTGACCGTCGTAGACCACGTCTTTCGGTTACATGGCCTCCCGATAGACGTGGTTTCCGACAGGGGACCCCAATTTGTGGCTAAATTTTGGCAAGAATTCTGTAGACTACTGGGAGCGACTGTAAGTCTGTCCTCAGGGTTTCACCCCCAGAGCAATGGGCAAACCGAGAGAGCCAACCAAGATTTGGAAAGGGTGTTGCGATGTTTGGTCTCCAAGAATCCTTCCTCCTGGAGCCAACAATTGTCTATGGTGGAGTACGCCCACAATACCTTACCAGTATCAGCTACGGGCCTATCTCCTTTTGAGTGTAGTGTAGGTTACCAGCCACCTATTTTTCCCAGTATGGAATCCGAAGTTGCGGTCCCCTCCGCTCACGCCTTCGTCCAGAGGTGCCACCGCACTTGGACCAGAGCCCGTGAGACTCTACTCCAAGCGGGGGCGCGCACCAAGGCCAAGGCCGATCGCCACCGGTCTAGGCCTCCCGTATACGTCGTGGGTCAAAGGGTGTGGCTTTCAACCAAGAATATTCCTCTCCGTTCCGTATCTAATAAATTGGCTCCCAAATTTATTGGCCCGTTTACTGTCACCAAAATCATTAGTCCGGTGGCAGTCCGCCTTAAACTCCCTCCTACGTACAGGAGAATTCATCCCGCCTTTCATGTGTCCAAAATTAAGCCCGTATTTCATTCTCCCATTAATCCGCCTACCCCGGTTCCTCCCCCGCCGCGTCTCGTAGATGGGGAGACCACCTATTTGGTAAATCGCATTCTGGACTCTAGAAGGAGGGGACGCGGATTTCAGTACTTGGTGGACTGGGAGGGTTACGGTCCGGAGGAGAGAAGTTGGGTACCTGCCAGGGACATCCTGGATCACTCCCTTATCGATGATTACAATCGACAGGTAAGAGATTCTGGGGACGCCAGGAGGCGTCCTTAGGAGGAGGGGTACTGTCACGGTTCGTGAACGCACCGTCTCCAGCTGTAGTCTGGTTATGTCATGTTGATTGGTTCATGTGGGTGTGGCCACTGATCGCCTGATCAGCGGCAGGTGCATCTCATCCCCACCGCCTTTATAACGCCCTGTCTTTCGTCTCTTGTTTGTCAGATCGTTGTTTGAGGTCCTCCGTGTTAGATGTCTGGTTCTCGTGTTCCTGTCCTGCTTTGTCTCCTGTTTTGGTTTGCCCTGGATTGTTCCCTTCGTACACGGATTATCATCACCTCTATCGGATCTACCACCACCGTCATCTGTACCAGCGCACTCAACGCACCTACTCACCAGTCTGTGCTGCCATCCAGATTCCTGCGTCACTCTCCGACCCTCCATCAGCACGTCATTTACAATAAACACTGTTTACTTGCTTTTGCCTCCTGTCTCACTTACCTAGCGTCACACCTATGCTCTGAAGTGGAGTCTGTTCATGAATTGGTGTTCTTTTTACCGGAGATACTCGGTCAGGGTTGTGCTTTCTTTCCTGCAAGAAAGATTGGCGCGTAGGCTGTCAGGTAATTGGCGGGAAGGGCTGGCTCGGTGTCAAGCTTGCTGTGCCATTCCCCCTGACACAGGGATGCCAGCGCCTTTCTTCTCCCAGTGGAGTTCCTTGGTTGGCGTACCCTGGTCAAGCATTCTCCAGCACCCTTGGTGGTCAGAATTGGCGGAGCAGTCTGTCGCCAGGCCCAGTACTGGTGTTAGCATGCCCGGAGTCTCGGTCAGCACCTGTACTGGGCTAGGTGTCCATATGGCTTGATTCCCTATGGGTAATCCCATATGTGTATTCTTCCACAGTAAGGTTTCTCTCTTGGTAAACCTATGTCTTCCCTTGACAGACCCGCTCTGTCAGTCTCTTCTGGCAGCTGTTCCATCCCTACCTTTAAGGTAGGACATGCCTCAGAGCCCCAATCCATATGTAGTACTGCCCCCTGGGTCAGTCCATATCAGTATCTCCACGTCACCTCCCTACAGTTAGGACGTGGTCTCGTAGTGACCTTTTCCAAAGGCTCGCTTCCCCATCATTTTGCCAAGATGAAAGAACAAATAGGGAAGATTTGAAGCCATCTTTCACTGAAGGTTGAAATCCCTTCCACTAACTTTTTGTGGATGGAACAGCAGCATGGCCTTCTCCAGCAGGGATGTACTCACCCTTTTGGCCCCTTCAGTACCAAGGTTTCCTGGTGTTGAAGCAGTCCCATATGGAGCAGCCCCAATGGCGTGAATAGGGATGCAACGATTACTGGTTTGACAATAAATCATGATAAAATTCCTCACGGTTAGTATTACGGTTTCATCTTTTAATTATCATTAAACCCGTATTAAATTACTGTTATTTGAACAACTTGCGATAAATAAATATTGTCCAGCATAATTTTTTTTCCCGTTTTGAGTCAAAACAGGATGGAAAAGCTGGGAGGTTTTAAGGAGTGCTAAGAGAATTATTCAAAAGAATATATTAATTAATTATATGAATGTACCTCTGAAGATTCTGACTGTCTTCAGAAACGATTTAATGGCATTTTGTTTTCTTCTTTGCTCCATGTAATACCAAAATCAGTGGTTCTCAATTCCAGTCCTCGCACCCCCTGTTCTGCACATTTGATATGCTATTCCGTTTCTCTTATGGCTTCAGACGTTTGATCTATTAGAACATAAGTGCCCTGGGAAGTGGACATCACAGGATATTCTGGATATTCTGATATTGTAGATATTCTGCCATGATTCGAAGTTAACATATATGTTCCATTCAAAGTGCATTGAAGTGTGCGAGACATGAATTTAATTTGTATTTATTTACAGAGGTATATGATGTCACACTTGTACATGTGTGAAGACGTTTCCCTGCTAAGGGTGAAGGGAGCAATGAGCACGGTGTAGGGACCATGTCAATGGGAACACAGAGGGGTTGGGAGGACTGGAATGAGAACCACTGACCTAAAGGACGTGCTCTTAATCGCAATGCTGTTTTTGTCCACAGAGGTTATGGGAAACAGCTGTAATTAATCTTTTCCATAAGCTCACCTGCTGTCAGAAAGTGGATTTACCAAGACTTATATTTACATTCAGTCTGTGTGCAGCCTGTCTTGCCAAAAACGGGCCCAATTTGCATGCCCTGCAGTAAATTTTGACCGGTTGATGAAAAACAAGTTTATGTGGATTATACACTTTTCAACAATTCAGAAAAGTTATCTAGAATTATTTTTGGATCAGATAAAATACATGTCAAGTGACTTCTTGGATTTCACACATCAGCTTTGCCTCTAACTTGACAAGGGGCTTAGTCAACCACGGACACAGGAATCATCTCAAAATGGCTTTTACTTTCAATAAAGTTGTTACAATCTTTTAACAATGCAATCTGTTGATTCCATTCATATTGTGGAGTGCAGTAAGTGAGGAGACAAGAGACGGAGATGCGTCGAGTCAGCTTTACTATCCACTTCAATATATATCTATCACACAGTACAGCGAGTGATATCAAAACCAAAAAACACCAACCAACCAACCGGAACTCGTCATCGTCTAAACCCCCCTTTTCTTAAAGGTGCAGTCCCTTGGTGAATGTCTCTTTCAGACATCCTTGTGGGTCACCACACAGGCCCCCCCAGAATTCACCCATAATAACAGGGCCAGGCCGAACATGTACCCCAAATAGAATATGTGACACTATGCACTAGTGCAAAACAGAACAGTCCAGCACATAACAAAGTCAACGCACAGGGGGGCGGACTGGGCGGCCATACCGGCTGCGCCTAACAGTAGAGGGGCCAAGGGCAAGGGGCGGGGCAAGGGGCAAGGTTGCCGCAGGTGGGCGCCCTCGCCGTGGGGGCAGGGCCAGCTGAAATGGTTCGCCAATATCCACATGAGCAGGTTTGAGACGGTCAATAGCCACCCGCTCAGGCCTGCCCCCCATATCCACAACAAAGTTCTTAGACCCCCCCTCCAGGACACGGAAGGGCCCATCGTATGGGGGCTGCAGCGGTGTCCGATGGCCATCGTGGCGGATGAAAACATACTTGGCTGATGGTAAATCCTTGGGCACGTAGGACCGGGGAAGGCCATGGTGGGACGTTGGAATAGGAACAAAAGCGTCTGCAATGTCCCGAGACGCAGCCCGATGTGAGGCAACTGACCATGGGGCCGTGGCATCCGGAAGAAACTCCCCCGGGACACGCAGCGGCTGGCCATACACCAGCTCGGCAGATGAGACTTGAAGATCTTCCTTGGGGGCGGAGCGAAGGCCAAGCATAACCCATGGTAGGCGGTCAGCCCAGTCGCTGCCCGTAAGGCTGGCCCTGAGCGCGGCCTTCATGTCACGATGAAACCGCTCGCACAATCCGTTGCTCTGTGGGTTATAGGCTGTGGTACGATGGACCTTCACCTCAAGGACCTCGGCGACCGCAGACCAAAGCTCGGATGTGAACTGCGGACCCCGGTCCGAGGAGAGGTCGGACGGTGTGCCGAAACGGGCCACCCAAGCCGTAATGAACGCCCGGGCCACTTCCGCTGATGTAGTGGAGGACAGGGGAACTACTTCTAGCCACCTGGTGGTCCTGTCCACCATGGTGAGGAGGTATGTGTAACCACGGGAGGGGGGAAGTGGGCCCACCAGGTCCACATTCACATGATCAAAACGTCTCTCTGGCACTTTGAAGGGTGCCAAAGGAGCCTTGGAATGACGAGTCACCTTTGCGCTCTGGCCGCACGCCACACAGGCCGCAGCCCAGGCCCTGACATCCCTCCGCAGGCCCGGCCAGACGAACTTGGCCCCCACCAGCTTGGTAGAGGCCTTCACCCCCGGGTGTGAAAGACCATGGATGGCATCAAAAACTTTATGCCTCCAGGCAGCAGGTACCATGGGGCGAGGTTGCCCAGTGGAGACGTCGCAGAGGAGTGTAGCGTTAGCCGCGCCAAACATCACATCTTCCATGAGCAGCGCCGTGGGGGCTGTCCTGTAGGCTTGCACCTCAGAGTCCGCCGTTTGATCCGCAGCCATAGCCGCATAGTCGAGGCCCAAGTGGACGGAACCAACGACCGCCCGGGAGAGGCAGTCGGCGACGAAATTGTCCTTGCCAGCCACGTGCTGAATGTCAGTGGTAAACTCGGAGATGGCCGAGAGCTGACGCTGCTGTCGACCAGACCATGGCTCCGTAGACTTGGCCATAGCAAACGTCAGCGGCTTGTGGTCAACGAAAGCCGTGAACCGCCGACCCTCCAACAGGAAATGGAAATGACGGGTGGCTAGGAAAAGACCCAGGAGCTCCCTGTCGAAGGCGCTGTACTTCCTCTCATTGTCCCGGAGCTTCCTGCTGAAAAAGGCCAGCGGCTGCCAGGCTCCGCTCACCCACTGCTCACACACAGCCCCCACGGCGTAATCAGAGGCGTCCGTAGTAAGAGCAACTGGGGCGGTCGGAGACGGGTGCGCCAGCAGAGCAGCGTTGGCCAGCGCAGTTTTGGCAGCATCAAACGCATCAGTCATCTCTGGGTACCAATCCAACGTGTCCGCCGGTCTCCTACCCCGCAAGGCGTAGTACAATGGACGCATGAGCTGGGCCGCATGGGGGAGGAAACGGTTGTAGAAGTTCACCATGCCCAGGAACTCCTGCAGGGACTTCACAGTGCGTGGGCGTGGAAAACTGGCGACGGCCTCCACCTTGGCAGGGAGGGGGACTGCCCCCTGTGGGGTGACGTGGTGGCCGAGGAAGGTGATGGATGACCGGCCAAACTCGCACTTGGCCGGGTTGATGATGAGGCCATGCTCACTGAGCCGGCCGAACAGCTGCCGGAGAGGAGTTCGGTGGTCGTCTGCAGATGCGCTGGCCACGAGAATGTTGTCCAAGTAAACAAACATGAACGTCATATCTCGCAGCACCGAGTCCATGAGACGCTGGAACGTCTGCGCTGCCCCCTTGATGCCGAAAGGCATCCGTAGGAATTCGAAAAGGCCAAAGGGTGTGATGACCGCTGTTTTGGGGACATCCTGCGGGTGGACAGGCACCTGGTGGTAACCGCGCACCAGGTCCACCTTTGAGAAAATGGTGGCGCCGGCTAGGTGGGCGGAGAAGTCTTGGATGTGCGGCACTGGGTACCGGTCGGGTGTGGTGGCGTCGTTCAGGCGACGGAAATCTCCACAGGGACGCCATCCGCCATCAGCCTTGGTCACCATGTGCAGGGGAGAAGCCCACGGGCTGTTGGAGCGGCGCACGATGCCGAGGTGCTCCATGGTGGCGAACTCCTCCCTGGTGATAGCGAGCTTGGCAGAGTCGAGGCGCCGGGCTTGTGCGTAGACTGGGGGGCCCACCGTGGTGATGTAGTGCTCCACGCCATGCTTAGCCACCGCCGATGAAAACGTGGGCGTGGTGATGTCGGGGAACTCAGCAAGTAGGCGTTGATACAGGTCCCCGTTGGCCAGCGTGTTTGACAGACAAAGCGCCCCTGCCCCTCCCAGCGTGCAGGGGTACGAAGCAAAAGAGAGGGCGTCAATCAGGCGGCAGTTTGTAACATCCACCAACAGTCTATAAGCGCAGAGAAAATCCGCCCCCAGGAGCGACGTAGACACAGCAGCCATGACGAAGTCCCAGCTGAAACGCCGCCCGCCGAAACACACTTCCACATGCCTCGTGCCATAGGTACGAATGGGTGTGCCGTTAGCGGCGTCCATCGGGGGGCCGTGCCCGCCAGCCATGGTGTCCACCGGCTGCGCCGGCAGGATGCTGCGCTGAGCCCCAGAATCGACCAGCAGCCGCCGGCCAGACAAGGTGTCAGTGATGCACAACAGCTTGCAGTCACGGCCAGCGCCCATAGCTGCTAATGAGCGCCGGCCCTGGCTTTTCCCTGGGCTCCAAAACTGCAAGGCTGACGACACTGCTTGGCTTTGGCCCCAAACCTGGAATGGTAATAACACCACCCGTCCTCACGCTGTCGGCGGGCCGTCACAGCAGCTGCAGTGTCTGGGTCGTCCTCCAAGGGTGGAACAGATGTGCGCTGGGTGGGCAGCAGTGCATGGACAAACTGCTGTCGGTTGGCGAGGAAAATCCTGTCTGCCTCCACCGCCAGTGCTCGGTAGTCTCTGGAGGAAGGGAGGGGGGAACTAGCCAATGCAGTGCGCACGGGTGCTGGAAGCTGCCGCAGGAATATGTGGGCGAAAAGGAATGAGGGATCCGCCGCGCCCAGCACCGCCAGCATCCTCTCCATTAACTCGGACGGCTTGCTGTCGCCAAGGCCGTTCAGGGACAGCAGGCGGTCTGCCTTCTCCAGTTCTGACAGTTCAAAGAGGCTCAACAGGAACGTTTTAAGTGCGTCGTACTTGCCGTCAGCAGGAGGAGCCTCTAACAGCGCCATAGCCCTGGCCGTCGTCGAGGCATCTAAGGCCACTACAACGTGGAAATACTTTGTAACGTCCTGTGTTATTCCTCTCAGCTGGAACTGTGCCTCGATGTGCTGAAACCACGGCCGTGGATTATTCTGCCAAAAGTCCGGTAACTTGATGGTCACCAAATGTGGAGTGCAGTAAGTGAGGAGACAAGAGACGGAGATGCGTCGAGTCAGCTTTACTATCCACTTCAATATATATCTATCACACAGTACAGCGAGTGATATCAAAACCAAAAAACACCAACCAACCAACCGGAACTCGTCATCGTCTAAACCCCCCTTTTCTTAAAGGTGCAGTCCCTTGGTGAATGTCTCTTTCAGACATCCTTGTGGGTCACCACAATATCATGATAGATTGGAACAGTTGAATTTTGTTTGCAGTTAGATTAGTCTTGAAACAGTCATTCCTTTAGTAGAAAGCTCAAGTTCAAATTAGGTTGATAACCTTTAAAGCAGAAGAAATAAAAACAATACAATTCCTAATTACAACCAACCATTAAAACAATATGCACCTTTAACAGACACTTAAATTCATATATGAATCGTATGCACTCTAATGCAGCCTTATCATACTCAAAGTAAAAATGTCCCAAACATGTAAACATTACAACACACAAGATGCATTTATCTGACTATAAGTTAATTTAGTTTTAAACAGTCATCCTACCAGCAGCATCTCGGGTTGATTAATCACTGATGCGCATCCAATTCCTGTTGTACTCATTTACTCACACCTCATAACTTTTCCAGTCACAAAGTTTTCCTCAAAAGGAGAAAAGCTGGATAAACTGCAGGACAAGCGCTCTCGCTCTTTTGTTTTTGCTGGTGTTTGGTGCTTAATAGGCTCTAATTACAAGCGCACCTGATAGAGATTCATCATGAGTTGAGTTCGGCTTTTTCCGACAGATGATGTCATCTGGATGAAGACACTCTTCGTGGCTTTCAGCAACTACTTCTATGACAATTAGTTCAGCATTCAAATTTTCTCTTCAGTCATCACCAATAATGTTTAAACTAATAATACATGTTTAAATTGTGTGCTTAATATTAAATTATTTAAAGAAAAGATTTTTATGTAGATTCACATGCTCATTTACTGTATGATTATTTCTTGCCGTTCACACGATTTTCAACATCACTGGATCGCTGTTGTTTTCACACTGCGTGACTGTCTGGGGTAGCATTCAGTTGCTGCTATGTTCACATTCATGATGGATCGGCGACAGGTGGTTTCACATTGCATGAATTCACAATATAGGAAGAATCGCTGACAGCTCTGTCTGGTCCGCAAACTATGTTTCACAACAAAACACACACGAGAAGTGAAAAGGAAATAACACGAGAACCCAAGTGCATCAGACCGGAGTTCACTAGCGAGAGAGAATTATAAAAATTAATATACACACACATATATATATATATATATATACACACACACACACACACACATATATATATATATATATATATATATATATATATATATATATATATATATATACCTGTAACCCGCAAATTGTCTGTGAGCTGATTTACAGCTACAAGGAGAAAAAGGAAAACTGATTATGCACGAGGGAGATGCAGGAAACCGGGATTGGGTGTTCTTATGCTGATGTTGTGTCTGGTCATGCAAATGTTTTATTTGTTTCTGTATAATATGATTGTTCATAAATCTATTAAAGTACTGATATTCTTTTTTCCCCGCCACTGACCTCGTGGTCATTGGTACCCACTTACTCCACAAAAGAGCAATTTCCTCTATTTCTGGGTCCCCACAGGGGACGGGGGTTTGTGGATGATCCAATGTCATATCACTCTCACCCTCCCCTCTCACCAGTGAGCAGCAATGGCAATGATCACACCCAGGGCAGGTCCTTGCATTCTTCCTTGCTGCTCCACTGCAGGTATGCCTGTAGTTCTGTTGGTGCCACTTGCGCGGCATCTGGGAGCCTGGCTAGTGCTACCCAGCTCATCTTGATGGCTTCTTCGGACTGTCATGCTCAGTTATGTGATTCAGTTCGCCCAGTGCCCTCCCAAGTTCAGGGGCATCAACATTACAGCAGTGAAAGTGGCAGATGCCCCTGTCTTGAATGCAGAGATCGCAGTCCTGCTGGCAAAGGATGCGATAGAGCCAGTTCCTCCAGCCGATATGAGGATGGGGTTTTACAGCCCCTAATTCATTGTACGCAAGAAAGGTGGTGGGTTGAGTCCCATCTTGGATCTGTGTGTTTTGAACTGGGCGTTTCATAGGCTCCCATTCAAGATGCTTACGCAGAACATCATCTTCAGGTGCATCTGTCCCCAAGATTGGTTCGCAGTGATCGACCTGAAGGATGCGTACTTCCATGTGTCGATCCAGTACAAGGAATGCCCATCATGTGGTCCCTGTCGTCCCATGTCTCCACGAAAGAGAAGGTTCCTCTGAGAGAACAGAACATTTGCATACTAAACTACCTTAACGACTGGCTCATACTCGCTCAGTCTCAGGATCAGTTGTGCAAACATAGGGACTGTGGGCCTTCAGGTCAACTGGAAAAAGAGCAAACTCTCCCTGACGCAGAGGATTTCTTTTCTCAGTATGGAGTTGTACTTGGCCAAACAGACATCAAACCTCATGCAGGAATGTGCTCAGTTGGTGCTGAACTGCTTGAATACATTCAAGAGCAGGATGGCGGCCCCACTAAAACAATTCCAGAGGCTCCTGGGGCATATGGCAACTTCAGCGGCAGTCATGCCTAGGGATGTAATGATAAATCACTTCACTCAAGTTTTATATTTAAAAATCTATAAAAAACAAATACAATTATTTTTTGTTTGCATAATCACTAAAACAATAACATTATCAATGATGTCCGGATTTTAAATGACAACTAGACTGACAACAGTTTAATAGCATGTTGAGATATCTAATGTAAATGTTCAAATAAAGCTTCAAAAAAGTTTAATAAAAAGGTAAACCTTTAAAAATGTCAGCCTTTAAAAAAAGAAAAGATATCATTCAAAGTTATAATTGCTTAATAAATGATTATATGTATTTTGAAGTTAAACAAATGTATTTATTTATTTTATAAATTAACCTAACCCCATTTGAAAAACGTGCTGGTGTAACCTACCAACTACATTAACCGTAAACCTAACTGACAGTTTTAACAAAAGTGAGCGTGAGAAAAAAAATACATTAACTTACATTCACAAGTAATTATGATTTTTTTGCTTGTTTGTACAAGTCCTTGAGCTCTTTTGGAGAACAACCTGTTACCTGTGTTTCATGGTACTCATCTGTACATATTACATTACAAGTGCAGTGCAGAACCAGGTGAGCTACAGGGTAAGTTTACTATGTCAGAAAATCCATACTGTACATGTGGAGCTGAACAATGCAAAGGTCAGCGTGTATTAGTTTATAAATCCTGCACTATAAAAGTATTTTGAGATTAAACATAGTAACCAAGTAGTAAGTAAGTCCTTAATAATCATAATCTGTGTAAAAATTGTTGGTGTTTTGCTGCCACTAGTGTTAATTTCGGCTGGAAACTGTGGTGAATTGTATGTAGGTAGAGGATGGCTGGCTTTTCTAATGAGCCTATGTTACAATATTAATTTAGTTAAAGGGGTGGTTGACTGTTTTTTTTTTTTCTAGGCTTGATAGTGTTTACAGGGTGAAGTCTAACATGTGTTGATGCTTCGTTTAAAAAATAAAATAAAAAACACATTATTTTTCAACAATGGCGCCCTCTATATTGCTTATCAATTTAAGCCTGATTGAGACAGGGAGAATATTAATGAAGAGAATCATCCAGAACCTGTGCAAGCACGGTTCTTAATGATATGTTTGTTTGTTGTTGTCTCATACTATTAGATACGCTATTGTTTGTAAATGCTACTGCTTCTGTTATCTTTTAATATACGGTTTTATTCTGATTGTAGCTTCTCGTTGCTATGTGAAAATAAGTTTATAAATGGAACAGTTTGTTAGAGCTGATCTGATGATCTGAATAAGAGAGAAAGAGAGAGAGAGAGAGAGAGAGAGAGAGAGAGAGAGAGAGATGCAGAACAGGGCAAAGTGAGGAACTGGATTGAGAACCGCTGCTTTAGAACATTGGTTTTGAAACTTGTGAATCCATTAGAATCAGAATAGATAGAACTGCGATTCATATATGAACAGATTTTTATGTCAACCACCCCTAGTTTTCTCTTCCTCTTCTCTAAAGCAGCACAACATGACCTTGTGCCCTTTGTTGTATGTTGGTCTATCTTGGTGGGGTTTATCTTGGTTCACGATGTAAAGGACCTGGAAAAGAAGCTTGTTGTAGTCCCTTACCATTTGTTTTTGTAGGCATTAAACTGCCAGAATTTTAAAAGACAATATCTCTGTTTGCATTCAACTTTCAGCGCTGCAACTTTGCAGATATTGTTTATGCTCAAACAGAAACAATACAAACGAACTAACATTTAAAAAGTGAAATCACAATCAACCACCCCTTTAATATTACAATTTAATAGATTTGGATGGGGAAAATGAGAGTTATTGACCCACAAGCTGTATACACTGAAATTATGTGCATCTTTAACATTTGCAAATCAGAGGCCTCTTCTCTGAATTCCGAACGAAAACCTAAACATATGAGTCTGATTAATTAGTATAAAAAGTTTCTTGCTTCTAACTGATTTGCATAGTCAAATATACAGCACAACTTTTTCTTAATCAGTTTTTGTACAATGTGTCTCTCTGCTAGCCGTTATTTACTGCAGGCTCGCATAAACTGCATGCAACACCTTGAGTTGTCTTGAAAGCATGCAGCTAAATATATTGAGGCAAAATAAGGCTTTGCCAGTTTAACAAGAGTGCAAAGAAATATGCAAATTGGAGCTTTATGGGCAGTGATGTTCAGCCAATTATAAATGATGCGTCCCAGTTGCTCGTGATTACAGTGTTTTTCTGAGTGTTATTCAGCAAGGGATACAAATATCTGTCTATATTCCTAATTCAAACTGTCTGTATTTCACCTTAAACCAATAGCTTCTGGTGACCTGCATATGAACTTTGTGGTGTTTAGGAAAGAGTGAAGGGCACAAGGGAATAGTGTGGTTGAGTTCTCTGGTGTTTATTCTAACACACTCATGCAGAGACTGTAGCTTCTGCATATTCCCAGGAGTCAAAAAAACTGTTCCTCTTTTCCTTCGGCCATATACTGAATGACAGCTTGGAAATAATGATCTTTAAAAAGTATGGCAGACAAACAGGGCACACACACACACACACACACACACACAAACACACAATTTTATCGTGCATTCACATACACACACTATTTGCATACAGCCAGGCTCCTGTCACTTTCAGACGACCATTATATCACACCTTTCTCTGCTGCTATATTTGCTCTTTTCTATGCATCTGTTGCAGGTGGGAGTTTGGAGACCATCAGAACAAGAGTCACCTTCAGCAAGCTGTCACCAAGGACACGCTCATCTCTTTCCTCTCCTCCTCTGTCACACAAAAATATGTGTTAGCTGCATATATGTATTAGTCTTAAATAAGTTGTTTGTAAATGTATTTATTTTATTGCTTAGACAGGCCTTTAACTACAGTCTGGTCCACAATGTGGCATATATAACATATACTGTAGTTGGATAGGACAAGATCGTCTGACTGACATGTAAAGAAACAAATAACAGTACTTTTTTTTTTTTAAACATTTTGTTAGATTATTTAACAAAAGAATAAAACACAGCTTTCTCCATTAATGACCACTGATGAATTAGCCGTGTATTGAGTTCATTTATTAATTTATTTTTATTTTATTTGAAAGCAGCATTTTTATTGGTAGTATTAAGCTGTAAGGAGCACGTTTTTTTTTTCTAAATAATATGCTTAAAATGTTAAACTGAATGCAATTTTTATGCACATCAATAAAAACGTATTAGTTTAAATGGTAACACTTTACATAAGGGAAATAATTTTCTCTATTAACTAAGAGTTTTCCCTCAACAAACTCCTAATTTGTTGCTTATTAATAGTTAGTAAGGTAGTGGTTTAGTTTAGATATGGGGTAGGATTAAGGGATATAATATATGGTCACGCAGAATAAGGCATTAATATGTGCTTTGTAAGTACTAATTAACAGCCAACATGCTAGTAATATGCATGTTAATAAGCAGCTATTTAATAATGAGAATTGGTCCTTAAAATTAAGTTTACCATTTAAAATTAATTTTAAATGAATTAGTTAAAAATGTAAAGCTTTTAAACTGGTAATAAGCAGTGATTTTTGACTCGTTTAAGTAGGAAGTCCGTACAACTTTGTATGTAATTTTATAATTATTTATACTGTCTTATGAAATATGGTTATATAAGTGTAAATTAAGTATACTTTCGAAATATGCTTACAAGCATAAAGTATAATTCAGTATAATTTCTACTGAAATGTCATGTATTTCAATATATTTGTAATTACACAATTGAAATTATAATATAAATAATTATAATCACAAGTGTAACAAGGAGTCGGAGGCGTTCGGATCCATATGCAGCATTTATTAAACAGAATGGTCATACAGGCAGAGATCAGGAATGGCGTCAGGTGTGTCAGGGATAACCAGAATCGTAACCAGAAACCGGGACAGGCAGCGGAGAATCAGAGTCGGAATAAACAGTCCAAAGGTCAAAACACAGGAATAACAAACACAGGGAAAACGCTCGGAAATGTCAGACTGGCTAAACAAGACTTCGCCGTGAGTGAGAGTGAGTGTGCTGCTTTTATGTGTGTGTGTAAATGAGGTGCAGGTGTGGCAAGGAAATTGGCTGATGAATGAGGTGCAGGTGTGGCAGGGTGATTGTGATGCAGTGACTCATGGGTAATGTAGTTCGGGTGTGGTGCAACAGTTTGAGAGGTGCTAGTGTCCAAGTGACAACTGGTGGTTGATGGGTGGAATGGTCCTGACTGGAGTGCCCTCTACTGAAGCTCATGGGCACTCCATCTAATGATCGTGACAGCAAGTGCTTTGGTATGTTAGTCAACGCATCAAAATAAGCATACTTCTTTAAAGCATGACAAAATATTACTAAAACGCAATTATTTAAACTTTTATTTTGACATTGTTACAAAGTACACTTTTAAGATTTGAAGTATACTACAAGAACACAATTGATAAACACTTTTTCCACGTGTATGAGAGATTTATTTGATATAGTCCACTGATTATTCCACAGTAAAATGCAATAATGGCACAACAGTTTTCACAAAGGGTTGTACAGAAAACAAAAAGTGTTAAAAATGTGTATAGAGTTTGTAGTTAAAGTAGTATATAACTGCAGTATGGATATCTAGTTAACTAGCTTCTATACACCCCAGACTAATCTCTGAATATTTTTATGCAAAAGTTGCACAGAACCAATTATATTAAAGCTTTTCATCCTGAGAAAGTGGTTTCCTATTTGTGTGCAATGTGCAACATCTGGTCAGTGGGCGATCTTTTGGCATGATGCCTCTGGCGTAATGTTTTTTTTTTTTTAATCAATTCTCCTGTGATAATTTTGATGACTCACTTTGGTTGGCCTCTAGTACCCATTTCTATGACTGTGTCTGCTGTCATCATGGTAAAAGTAATTTAATGTAATTACAGTCAGCTCATAAAGTCGCTGTCTCTAAATAATTCCAAATAAGCAAAATCTCTAGTAATTTCTAAAAATCGCTCCTGCATTCTTGAGGTACAAAGTGACTCTTAAGTGGCACATGCTGCTATGAGGGCATAAAATGACATCTACTGTATAAAGGAGAATATGAGGGAAGATGCTCTAAAATAACAATGTGCATTAATATTACATTGTAACAGATGACTTTAGCATATCTGGAAGGATGTCACAGTGTCTGGGTTGTGTTCCCTGGGTGTCCACTAGATGTCCTTTTTTCCCACGGTGTCTTTCACTTCATTAATCACATTCCTCACGTCCCTGCTTAATTATTGCACCCAGCTGTCACTAATTACCTATCATCACACCCTGTCAGTTTCCCATTAGCGCTTGTCTCTCCTTGTGTATATAACCCGGTCTGTCTTAGTATGTGTCACGGAGTCGTTGTTTATTCATGTCCGTCAGTTCGTGCCATTGCCTTGTCTTCTTGTTCAGTTTATGTTTTGTTTGGATATTCTGGTTTTGACCCTGCCTGGACTGTTTACCCCTGTGGATTACCCTTTAATAAATGACTTACCTGCTATTGGTTCTATCTCCGTGCCTCATTGGATCCCTGCCGTGACAGAACGACTCCGTCACACTAGGAACCAGCGGTATGTCATTTTTCCGTTCCCCAGCCAAGATGGCGGAGCGGTGAACCAAGTACCTTCGGTTGATCGCCCTCTGCCAAGAGGGCAATGAAGTGGGTGCCCTGGCTCAGGTGTTCTGGTCCCTGGCCGAGGGCATGGGCTACAACGATGCGGCCCTCAAGGACTATTTTAATGGCGGGCTGGATGATCCAGTGTCTCAGGAGGAGATGGCCCAGTTAGAGACACTGGAATTCTGGGAATTCGTGCGCTACCTGCAGCATCGGCTTCGGTGGGATGCCCCAGCCACTTCTGTCTCTTCCTGGCGGGGTGGTCGTCAGCCCAGCACCACTGCCCAGGATGGCAACCAGCCAAGCGCCACAACACAAGATGGCCGCCAGTCCAGCACCACTGCCCAGGATGGCTACCAGCCAAGCGCCACAGCACAAGATGGCCGCTAACCCAGAGCCAATGCCCAAATTGGCCACCGTTCCAGCGCCACAGCCCAAGATGGCCGCCAGCCCAGCGCCAATGCCCAAATTGGCCACCGGTTCAGCTCCACAACCCAAGATGGCCGTCAGCCTAGCGCCACAGTACCAGATGGCCGTCAGTCCAGCGCCACAGCACAAGATGGCCGCTAACCCAGCGCCAATGCCCAAATTGGTCACTGGTCCAGCGCCACAGTACAAGATGGCCACCAGTCCAGCGCCACAACCCCAGATGACTGCCAGCCCAGCACCACAGTACAAGATGGCCGCCTGTCCAGAGTCATGGCCCAAGATGGCTGCTTGCCCAGCGCCGCTGCACAGGATGAGAGTCTCAGCTGACCCTCCGGAGTCGAGTCAGGTGCCTGTGAACTCCCCGGAGTCGAGTCAGGTGCCTGTGAACTCCCCGGAGTCGAGTCAGGTGCCTGTGAACTCCCCGGAGTCGAGTCAGGTGCCAGTGAACTCCCCGGAGTCGAGTCAGGTGCCAGTGAACTCCCCGGAGTCGAGTCAGGTGCCAGTGAACTCCCCGGAGTCGAGTCAGGTGCCAGTGAACTCCCCGGAGTCGAGTCAGGTGCCAGTGAACTCCCCGGAGTCGAGTCAGGTGCCAGTGAACTCCCCGGAGTCGAGTCAGGTGCCAGTGAACTCCCCAGAGTCGAGTCAGGTGCCAGGGAACTCCCCAGAGTCGAGTCAGGTGCCAGGGAACTCTCCAGAGTCGAGTCAGGTGCCAGGGAACTCTCCAGAGTCAGGGCTAGTCATTGATGACCCTCCAGAGTCGAGTCAGGTTCCAGATGACCCTCCAGAGTCAAGTCTAGTCACTGTTAACCCTCCAGAGTCAGGGCTAGTCACCGTTGACCTTTCAGAGTCAAGTCAAGTCACCGTTGACCTTTCAGAGTCAAGTCACCGTTGACCTTTCAGAGTCAAGTCAAGTCACCGGTGATCTTCAAGGACTGTGTCAAGTCACCGGTGATCCTCAAGGACTGAGTCAAGTCACCGGTGATCCTCAAGGACTGAGTCAAGTCACCGGTGATCCTCAAGGACTGAGTCAAGTCACCGGTGATCCTCAAGGACTGAGTCAAGTCACCGGTGATCCTCAAGGACTGAGTCAAGTCGCCTCTGATCCTCAAGGACTGAGTCAAGTCACCTCTGATCTTCATGAACAAAGGCAAGTCACCTTTGATCTTCATGAACAAAGGCAAGTCACCATTGATCTTCATGAGCAAATGCAAGTCACCAATGATCTTCATGAGCAGTGTCAGGCCAGCACCGATCTTCTGGAGTCCAGTAGAGACACCATGGAATTACCAGAGTCTCGTCCTCCCGTTGATCCGGCCGCATGGAAGTGGTGGGCTTCTGATCCGCCCTGGGGGCTTTGTGCATCAACCAAAGGGATGTGGTGGTCTTCTGCTCCGCCCTGGAGGGCTTCCGCTTTGACCACAGAGGGGTGGTGGTCTTCTGCTCCGTCCTGGGGGCCTTCCGCCCTGACCACATGGTGGTGGTGGTCTTCTGCTCCGCCCTGGGGAACTCTGGCCTCGACCACAAGGTTGTGGTGGTCTTCTGCTCCGCCCTGGGGGGCTTCCGCCTTGACCACAGGGGTGTGGTGGTCTTCCGCTCCGCCCTGGGGGACTCCGGCCTCGACCACACGGTTGTGGTGGTCTTCTGCCCCGCCCTGGAGGGCTTCCGCCCTGACCACACGGTTGTGGTGGTCTTCTGCTCCGCCCTGGGGGGGCTTCCGCCCTGATCACACGTTTGTGGTGGTCTTCTGTTCCGCCCTGGTGGGCACCACGTGATGTCCTTATGGACTTATGTTTTGTGTTTCTTGTTTTCTGCCTGTTCCCCTCTGTGAGCCTGGCCCTCCGTCCCTCCCCGTGAACCTCCTCCGGTCCTCCTCCCTCCTGGTCTCTCTGTTTTGTGTCTACACTTCTGGTATCTGTTCCCCATGATTTTTTTTTCTGGCCCTCCGTCCCTCCCCCTGAGCCTCCACCTGTCCGCCTCCCTCCTTGTCTCTGTGTTGTGTCTTGTCGTGGAGCGTCTGGGAGCCGCTCCGTAGAGGGGGGTATTGTCACAGTGTCTGGGTTGTGTTCCCTGGGTGTCCACTAGATGTCCTTTTTTCCCACGGTGTCTTTCACTTCATTAATCACATTCCTCACGTCCCTGCTTAATTATTGCACCCAGCTGTCACTAATTACCTATCATCACACCCTGTCAGTTTCCCATTAGCGCTTGTCTCTCCTTGTGTATATAACCCGGTCTGTCTTAGTATGTGTCACGGAGTCGTTGTTTATTCATGTCCGTCAGTTCGTGCCCTTGCCTTGTCTTCTTGTTTAGTTTATGTTTTGTTTGGATATTCTGGTTTTGACCCTGCCTGGACTGTTTACCCCTGTGGATTACCCTTTAATAAATGACTTACCTGCTATTGGTTCTATCTCCGTGCCTCATTGGATCCCTGCCGTGACAGGATGAGGATGAACCTCATTTCTTTTCATTATTTATTTTTTATTTTTTTTTTTTTGTAAGATGAATGACAGCTTATATATCTTCTAACAATTCATTATTTGT